>NC_034189.2:24150573-24450573 GCF_002021735.2 Oncorhynchus kisutch | reverse complement strand
GAGAGAATGCCAAGAGTGTGCAAGGGTGGCTACTTTGAAGAATCTAAAATATATTTTGGTTTAACACTTTTTTGGTTACTACATGATTCCATATGTGTTGTTTCATAGTTTTGATGTCTTCACTATTATTCTACAATGTAGAAATAAAGAAAACCCCTTCAATGAGTAGGTGTGTCCAAACTTTTGACTGGTACTGTATGTGTGATATGTGTACCATATTTAAGAACATGTTGTCAGAGGTTAAATTTCATGACTGGATTATGTAACATACGTTTGTGCATGGTAGTATTTAATTGGTTCATGGCCATTCTCTGCATGTCAGGTTGAGATCTGCTTTAATGTACTATAGGCTACAATAACTCTGTTATAACTTAATGAGGGGTGGCACGTTTATGTACGAATTCGTTTCACCAACGTGTTAGTGACGTTGACATGGACTCTTTTTGCCTTTGGATCGTCCACTTTGCATTTCTATTTGAGTTTCCATTTAAATCTATCTCCTCCAGTATAGCTGGGAGAGGAGTTGAGATTCCATAACCACAGGACAATGAGTGAGTGCGTCAAACTGAGCTCCCTGACTGCAATTGAAGAATGTTCGAAAGGACAGTGCTATCAACCCCAAGGACTTTTTATGTGAGGGTCGTAAAGTGGTAGTCAATTCCACAGGAGGTGTGGTGTGAAGTTTCAAACTAAGAGGAAAAGCATATTCCTGCAGCACATTGGGTACAAACACTGTAACCTGTAATGGTACTCCAGAGGGTGTTGTTAAGATACTACGTACACAAACCTTGTTTCACCTTAATGCCTTTCCTTTGGTAATATTTTGCAGACTACTTCTGATAAGTACAACAATGGATATTTCCATGTTTTACTTTCCTGATAACTTTACCTAGCAGGGTTTTGTAGATGACCTGGAGCCAGTGGGTTTGGCGACAAGTATGAAGCAATGGCCAGTCAACGACAGCGTACAGGTCACAGTGGTAGGTAGTATATGGGGCTTTGGTGACGAAACAGATGGCACTGTGATAGACTGCATCCAATTTATTGAGTAGGGTATTAGAGGCTATTTTGTAAATGACATCGCCGAAGTCGAGGATCGGTAGGATGGTCAGTTTTACAAGGGTGTGTTTGGCAGCATGAGTGAAGGATGCTTTGTTGCGAAATAGGAAGCCAATTCTAGATTTAACTTTGGATTGGAGATGTTTGATGTGAGTCTGGAAGGAGAGTTTACAGTCTAACCAAATACCTAGGTATTTGTAGTTGTCCACATATTCTAAGTCAGAACCGTCCAGAGTAGTGATGTTGGACGGGCGGGCAAGTTTTACTTGTATTTAAGAGCAATTGGAGGCCACGGAAGGAGAGTTGTATGGAATTGAAGCTCATCTGGAGGGTTGTTAACACAGTGTCCAAAGAAGGGCCAGAAATACACAGAATGGTGTCGTCTGCGTAGAGGTGGATCAGAGACTCACCAGCAGCAAGAGCGACATCATTGAGGTATACAGAGAAGAGAGTCGGTCCAAGAATTGAACCCTGTGGCACCCCCATAGAGACTGCCAGATGCCCGGACAACAGCCCCTCCGATTTGACACACTGAACTCTATCATGACCAGCTCTGAAACCAGATTGCATAGCAGATAGGATAGATATAGGTCTGTAGCAGTTTGGGTCAAGAGTGTACCCCCCTTTGAAGAGGGGGATGACCGCAGCTGCTTTCCAATCTTTGGGAATTTCAGACGACACGAAAGAGAGGTTGAACAGGCTAGTAATAGGGGTTGCAACAATTTCGGCAGATAATTTTAGAAGGAAAGGGTCCAGATTGTCTAGCCCGGCTGATTTGTAGGGGTCCAGATTTTGCAGCTCTTTCAGAACATCAGCTGACTGGATTTGGGAGAAGGAGAAATGGGGAAGGCTTGGGCGAGTTGCTGTGGGGGATGCAGTGCTGTTGACCGGGGTAGGGGTTGCCAGGTGAAAATGATGGCCAGCCGTAGAAAAATGTTTATTGAAATTCTCAATTATAGTGGATTTATCGGTGGTGATAGTGTTTCCTATCCTCAGTGCAGTGGGCAGCTGGGAGGAGGTATTCTTATTCTCCATGGACTTTATAGTGTCCCAGAACTTTTTTGAGTTTATGTTGCAGGAAGCAAATTTCTGCTTGAAAAAGATAGCCTTGGCTTTTCTAACTGCCTGTGTATATTGGTTTCTAGCTTCCCTGAAAAGTTGTATCTCACGGGGGCTGTTCGATGCTAATGCCGAACGCCATAGGATGTTTTTGTGTTGTTTAAGAGCAGTCAGGTCTGGAGAGAACCAAGGGCTGTATTTGTTTCTGGTTCTAAATGTCTTGAATGGGGCATGCTTATTTAAGATGGTGAGGAAGGCATTTAAAAATAAAAAAAACGGGCATCCTCTACTGACGGGATGAGATCAATATCCTTCCAGGATACCCCGGCCAGGTCGATTAGAAAGGCCTGCTCGCGTTTGACAGTGATGAGTGGAGGTCATTTGACCACTGACCCATTACTGATGCAGGCAATGAGGCAGTGATCGGTGAGATCTTGGTTGAAAACAGCAGGGGTGTATTTAGAGGGCAAGTTGGTTAGGATGATATCTATGAGGGTGCCTGTATTTACAGATTTGGGTTGGTACCTGGTAGGTTCATTGATAATTTGTGTGAGATTGAGGGCATCAAGCTTAGATTGTAGGATGGCTGTGGTGTTAAGCATGTTCCAGTTTTGGTCGCCTAGCAGCACGAGCTCTGAAGATAGATGTGGGGCAATCAGTATATATATATGGTGTCCAGAGCACAGCTGGGGGCAGAGGGTGGTCTATAGCAGGCGGCAACGGTGAGAGACTTGTTTTTAGAGAGGTGGATTTTTAAATGTAGAGGTTCAAATTGTTTGGGTACAGACCTGGATAGTAGGACAGGACTCTGCAGGCCATCTTTGCAGTAGATTGCAACACCATCCCCTTTTTGGCCATTCTATCTTGTCTGAAAATTTTGTAGTTAGGGATGGAGATTTCAGAATTTTTGGTGGTCTTCCTAAGCCAGGATTCAGTCACGGCTAGAACATCCGGGTTGGCAGAGTGTGCTAAAGCAGTGAATAAAACAAACTTAGGGAGGAGGCTTCTAATGTTTTAACATGCATGAAACCAAGGCTATTACAGTTACAGAAATCATCAAAAGAGAGCGCCTGGGGAATAGGAGTGGAGCTAGGCACTGCAGGGCCTGGATTCACCTCTACATCACTAGAGGAACAGAGGAGGAGTAGGATAAGGGTACGGCTTAAAGCTATAAGAATTGGTCATCTAGAACGTCCGGAACAGAGAGTTAAAGGAGGTTTCTGGGGGCGATAAAATAGCTTCAAGGTATAATGTACAGACAAAGGTATGGTAGGATGTGAATACAGTGGAGGTAAAGCTAGGTATTGAGTGATGATGAGAGAGATATATTGTCTCTAGAAACATCATTTCAGGTGATGTCATCGCATGTGTAGGTGGTGGAACTGAGAGGTTGGATAAGGTATAATGAGCAGGGCTAGAGGCTCTACAGTGAAATAAGCCAATAAACACTAACCAGAACAGCAATGGACAAGGCATATTGACATTAAGGAGAGGCATGCTTAGTCGAGTGATCATAAGTGTCCAGTGAGTAGTGAGGTTGGTTGGGGTCGCGGCGATTCAGACAGCTAGCCGGTAGATTAGTGGTAGATTAGTCGGTAGATTAGTGGGGTTCCGTGTGGTAGAGGGGCTCAATCCAATTGGCAAAATAGATATAGTTATAGTGACCCAAGAAACATTGTCCGATAGACCTATTCAGATAGCAGCCGATAAGACAGCTAATGATTAGCGGGCCGCAGATGGGCGTTCAGGTAACGTCACGACGGAGGGGCCAGTTGGATAACTCCCTCTGGCAGATAACGTCGGTAGTCCAGTCGTGAAGGCCCGGTGGGGCCAGTCGGGTCCAGATAGGTGATTGTAGCCCAGGAGTGGCTGATGGAACTCTTCAGCTGGCTAGCTCCGAAATAATTGATGTTTGCTCCGGGATCGACGTAAGCCAGTAGTCACACGGATAGCAGCTAGCTAGCTGTGAGATCCAGGTGTAAATGTCCAGAGCTTGCGGTTGAAATCCGCACCTTGCAATCAAAACATTTTAGCAGCCCACCTCTTGACAGCAGAGAGAAAAATGTATGTTTTAGTTAATTTCTACTCATTTTGCCATGTGGTGTAGAAATGTTGCAATTTATAATTCATTTCATGCAATTCTAGTCATTTTGCCATGGGGTGGAGAGAGAAATGTGCAGTTTTACAGCAAATTTCCTGCAATTCTACAAATTTTGCCATAGAGTGGAGAGAGATCTTTACAGTTTTTAATGTCTAAGTGAGTGATTAACAAAATCAATGGGGGCCCCCCTGTCGGTAATTCGTCCCATGATTTACTATAAGTTTAGATAGCTGGCTCAGTGGCATCCCGTCATTCAGGGCAGGTGAGCCCCACATTTTTTGGGGGGCTTGCCTGTTTTGCATGTTATTTTGGCATTAATATGTGTCACATCAGTTTGCAAGCAATGTAAAATAAATAAATACATGTAATTCAGTTAATAAAGCTAATACACACATGGTCTCTTTTTTGTTTTCTTGAGTAAGGCAGCTCCAAAATGCAGGTGTTTCAAATCAAATCAAATCAAATCAAATTTATTTATATAGCCCTTCGTACATCAGCTGATATCTCAAAGTGCTGTACAGAAACCCAGCCTAAAACCCCAAACAGCAAGCAATGCAGGTGGAGAAGCACAGTGGCTAGGAAAAACTCCCTAGAAAGGCCAATACCTAGGAAGAAACCTAGAGAGGAACCAGGCTATGTGGGGTGGCCAGTCCTCTTCTGGCTGTGCCGGGTGGAGATTATAACAGAACATGGTCAAGATGTTCAATGTTCATAAATGACCAGCATGGTCGAATAATAATAAGGCAGAACAGTTGAAACTAGAGCAGCAGCACAGTCAGGTGGAAGTTGAAACTGGAGCAGCAGCATGGCCAGGTAGACTGGGGACAGCAAGGAGTCATCATGTCAGGTAGTCCTGGGGCATGGTCCTAGGGCTCAGGTCCTCCGAGAGAGAGAAAGAAAGAGAGAAGGAGAGAATTAGAGAACGCACACTTAGATTCACACAGGACACCGAATAGGACAGGAGAAGTACTCCAGATATAACAAACTGACCCCAGCCCCCCGACACATAAACTACATCAGTCTCGCTCAGTGCTTTCTGTGATAGTGGGGCGAGCCAGCAGAAAATAGGAGCATTGCGCCGTGATTGGCTCAGTGTTCTGTCGCTTAGTAAGTCCTTAGTATAGGTAGACATCCAACATTTCAGCCCTTTAGGACCTGCCATAGTAATATTACAAGTGCCCTTCCAAGAAAGCTGAAGGTCATTGGCTGCAGATAAAATGACGTCAAATCACTTATGTACAGTAGCTTTGATTGGACTGATCATGTCAACATCTTACTTTCACATTGAATCAAGTCGATAATCTACAAGCAAATCTTTTTCAATCCTTGTCATATGCAGAGAAATAATACATAAAACGTATCGGTGCTCATCGGCCATTGGACATGAGATCGCAAATTCAACAATAGTCGTTTGGAAGGAATCCGTGTCTAACTGCAAGCATTGCAAAGCAACCACTAACGTTCGCCTGCTATTCAATGGTGGGGCTGTTTTTTTTTCTTCGAGTTCCCACCATAAATCCAGAGAATGCCAGACTTTTGATGACCAAATTTGGCAACAAAATCTTCCAACAATCGACTGTAGCGCCAACTTCACAAGGTGAGTCCAAAAATGTCTTGTATGTTACTGCATAAATTATGAACTATGCAAGGGAGATATGTATACTGTAGCTAAGAAAATAATACTAGGTGTAAGCTGTTAGTAGCCCATGTGCCTCACCCTAATAATTTGGTCTATTTTCACCAATGCGTTATTGTACACACTGTTGTTTTGTACAGCTTTGACAGTGCTACTGATGGTAGTAGTGGCACCTGGCTTGCAAGTGCAAATTCAGCACACACAACATTCTATAATAGAATGGTATTATTTGATGCATCAAATAGTCTTCTAAGACGTGCACCTTTTGACAAGTAAAGACCCTAATGCCGTTCAATTTCGCCTACTGGTGTGCACAGGTAGCCTATAACCTGTTTTTAGACAAATGTAATCATCAAATATTGTATGCGCTTTCAATTTCTGTCTATATGCCCCCTTTATTTATCCTACAGTTCTGACTTGTACAGGGAGTACACTGTAAGAACGGCCCATGTTTTGAATTCTGTCGCTGTACTTCAAAAGCGCTGAACAAATAGTTATATTGACTACTTCCGTCGTCGCTCGCTCATTGTCTTAATCAAAATTACAAAAGGCCTCTTATCCGCTTGTTCTCCCTTATGCCAGAGTTTGAACATCTCAATTGTCAGTAGAAACCACATTTTATTAAGCAAGCCAGCCATGTTCCTTAAAGGGCAGTAAATGAGGCTGAATGAACTGTTTCGCTGCCTGACAAGGCTCCGCTGAAAGCCAGGTGTCATGACGTTAGCCCTAACAGTGAAATGGCTAGCAGAGATGTAAACATCCTCCCTCTCCAGTTTGGGAGGGGGGCAGTTTTACAACTTAACCCCACACGTCGTAAATTATGTAAAGAGACTCCCTGGCCATGCAGTATGGAGAGAGAGAGAGGGTTTCACAGTAGAACAAAGGAACTCCCGCCAAATTCTACTACGTTCCAGAGTTTTGAGAATTGAACAATATCCATATTTTGCATAATGTGTAAACGGTAGGTGGAGAAGCCAGCTACGACCCGGGCTGTTTTGTTTCATGTTTGTGACATCATGAAAGACAGTACAGCCACATTATCCTAACTCTGTTTATACAGGTTCCTCAGTTATGAGGCTTGCATCTAATTCTTGTAATAAATGAATGAGTAGAGATGAAACTATTTGCGAAATGATGATGTTAACCTTTTTCAAATTAGAGAATTGGCCTTCATTGTAAAGCTTAACTGTCAGGAGCCATGCCCAAGTGAATAGGCATTTGTTGGAAATTATGAACCGACCCCTTTCCTACATTTCTATAAAAGCCCCCGTGACCCAAAGTTCCAAATAAGGGGAGGTCTTGTCCTCACGTTTTAAAAGGGCTAATTCTAATTTCAACCCTACAGGCCAGGAAACGTGAGAGCTTGCACTACATGTGAAATGGTATGAACTCTGAACTATTGATCACCCAAGAAGAAGTGAGTCCTAGATAACAACCTAACAGATTGCAGCTGGAAAGGTAGCAAATCTAGTACTCTCCAGAGTGAGATGAACCTCTCAGACCACGTGACCACACGATGACCCGGAAGATTCCACAAAGGACAGGACAAACCAGAGCCTCATAACCAGCTTCACGTAAATACAATGCATTGCTTTTATAAATGAGCGATCGTTAGTGGCATATGTATTTATGTGAGAATAGCTTTCCAGGTCCGATAAAGACCAATGTTCCTTAGCCTTCCTTCCAAAACCACTTCTCTTCTCTGAATCTATCGTGTTATAACCAAACTGTTTTTTTTAGCACACTAGAAAATCTTCCTTGTCATTGTTAGTAACCAATATCTACTGTTTGTTTGTTTATCCATTTCTGTGATTATTTAGTTAGTTAGTAAATAAATGATTAAGCCAATTGGTGTATGGATGATACATAGTTTAGGCTGGGTTTGTGCAGATAACCAACAATTTACGACGTTTGGAATGAGACTGACGTGAGGTAAAGAATAATTCATTAATAGAAGACTAATTGATCAGATATTAAAATATCTGAAGCGTTATATTCGGAAGATTATAACTTTGTAATCTGAAGATTTTCCTTGGTGCCCCGACTTCCTAGTTAATTACATTTAAATGATTAGTTTAATCACGTAATAATAATTACAGAGAATTGATTTGATAAAATAACAGTCTTCACCTTTAACGATGCCAAAGACACGACACATGTGTAGCAGTGGTAAGGTGTTGGGACTGCTGTTGGGACAGCGTTATGTAGGTCCTAACAGTGTGTGGGCACCGTTATAGTGCAATTCATGTATTGTTTAGTGTTGTGTAGTGGCCTTGCTGCATTGCAGCCCACTTTTTTTCTCTCCCCCACACCAATATTTACTTGCTGAAATCGCCACTGAGCTGGCTAGATTAATTTACCAATCTAAAAAATATTAGCTGACATGATCAATTTCCACTGAGTGACTGTCAGTGACTGACAGGAGAAACTGCTGATGTACAACCAAATGCACGTTGTGTATTCTACTATTCTAACTCTCAACAATAAATTGAGACCCTGACTGAATTTCAAAAAAGTTGCCCATCCCTGCTTTAAATTAACATCCTAATTCCACCCAATCATCTTTTAACAATGGGTCTGAGAGGCCATGAAAAAGTGTATTTTATGGATAATATTTCAGTTGATGTCTATTTATCCTATCTAACCTTTCAGATAAAGTATATTCTTCCCATCTTGAACCTTTTATCACGAGACACTGAGCTCAAAGAGCGTATCTCCAGAAGCATCTTTTGGTCTCTGCTTAATGACAGCAGGCTAAATTACCATACCTCCAAGTTCCTCTTTAATGAAGGAAACCATTAGACATGAAAAATGGGTGGCTAAATCTAGAGCCCACAGCACCGCAATGAAACTCCATAAAGAGGGATGATACTCACATGAGTGATGATGAAGGTAATCTGACTGAATGCGGTATTGGATATGCGTTTGATGCGCTCCTATGGGATGAGGATAGCTTTCAGTCCACAGGTGACGAACAAACACCAGAGAATACATTAACGATGTGTATATTTTGTTTTAGTGAGATGGCTATCAATAGTATGTGACTGCTAAGCGGTGCTGTTATCTGCACCGAAGGCCTCGTTACGCTGGTTTATGTCGTCTACCCATCATAAATTCAAATAGGAGAGGATGGTACTGGCACCTTCACTTTGATGTAATTTTGGAGGGCCAAGTGCTTGACTACATGGACTTTAGTCAAGCGAAGTGCCAGCAGACATGTTCATAGGGTGCTCTCCTAGTTGAAAGTGACACTTGTCAGGAAGTGGCACCATTTTGTTTTTAGAAGCTACGCCTTTCTAATGTTGCATTTACTTGGCACTGCAGAGCTCGAGCTGTACTGTCTGTTGTTTTAGGCTGTTCCCTACGCTATTGTTGCAGCGATACCAGCATTTTGACTTCGATACCAGGTTATTATCACCAGGATACTATCATGATACTCAATATAGAAACGATACCAGAGCAAAAAAAGGCATATTAGCGAAGGTCACAGAATGGCACTTGATCCTGACAGATGTTTTGAGTTCAATATCATTGTTTGTTGTACATTTTTCGGAAACAGCCACGTATGCATCGTTGAATCAATTATACACTGGACAAAAATATGAACGTGTAAAGTGTTGGTCCCATGTTTCAAGAGCTGAAATAAAAGATCCCAGAAATGTTCCATACACACAAAAAGCTTATTTCTCTAAAATGTTGTACACAAATTTCTTTACATCCCTGTTAGAGGGCCATCCCTATTAGAGGGCCAAGAGGCTTCTAAACAGCTTCTACCCTCAAGCCATAAGACTCCTGATCACCTAATCAAATGGCTACCCAGACTATTTGCATTGCCCTCTCCTCCTCTTTTACACCCCTGCTACTCTGTTGTTATCATCTATGCATAGTCACTTTAATAACCTTCATGTACATATTACCTCAACTAACTGGTGCCCCTGTACATAGACTCTGTACCGGTACCCCCCTGTATATAGTCTCACTATTGTTATTTTACTGCTGCTCTTTAGTTACTTGTTACTTTTATTTCTTATTCTTATCTCATCTTTTTTTTTAAACTGCATTGTTGGTTTTGGGTTTGTAAGTTAAGCATTTCACTGTAAGGTCTACACATGTTGTATTCGGCATATGTGACTAATAAAAATAGATTTGTTAGTGAGCATTTCTCCTTTGCCAATATAATCCATCCACCTGACAAGTGTGGCATATCAAGAAGCTGATTAAACAGCATGATCATTACACAGGTGCACCTTGTGCGGGAGACAATAAAAGGCCATTCTAAAATGTGCAGTTTTGTCACACAACACAATGCCACAGGTGTCAAGTTTTGAGGGAGCGTGCAATTGGCATAATGACTTGCCAGAGAATGTAATGCTCATTTATCTACCATAAGTTACCTCCAACGTCGTTTTAGAGAATTTGGCATTACGTTCACTCAGCGACACAACCGCAGACCACGTGTGTGGGGCTGAGCGGTTTTCTGATGTCAACGTTGTGAACAGACTATCCCCATGGTGTGCGGTGGGGTTATTGTATGGGCAGGAGTAAGCTATGGACAACTAACACAATTGCATTTTATTGGTTGGCATTTTGAAAGTACAAAAATACAGTGATGAGATCCTGAGGCCCTTTACCCTGCTAGGTAAAGTCCCCCCTTATCTCAGCTCGCTGGTCACCATAGCACCTCCCACCTGTAGCACACGCTCCAGCAGGTATATCTCTCTAGTCACCCCCAAAACCAATTCTTTCTTTGGCCGCCTCTCCTTCCAGTTCTCTGCTGCCAATGACTGGAACGAACTACAAAAATCTCTGAAACTGGAAACACTTATCTCCCTCACTAGCTTTAAGCACCAACTGTCAGAGCAGCTCACAGATTACTGCACCTGTACATAGCCCACCTATAATTTAGCCCAAACAACTACCTCTTTCCCAACTATATTTAATTTTAATTTATTTATTTATTTTGCTCCTTTGCACCCCATTATTTTTTATTTCTACTTTGCACATTCTTCCATTGCAAAACTACCATTCCAGTATTTTACTTGCTATATTGTATTTACTTTGCCATCATGGCCTTTTTTGCCTTTACCTCCCTTCTCACCTCATTTGCTCACATTGTATATAGACTTGTTTATACTGCATTATTGACTGTATGTTTGTTTTTACTCCATGTGTAACTCTGTGTCGTTTTATCTGTCGAACTGCTTTGCTTTATCTTGGCCAGGTCGCAATTGTAAATGAGAACTTGTTCTCAACTTGCCTACCTGGTTAAATAAAGGTAAAATAAAATAAATAAATAAAGGCCCATTGTGAGGTGTCTGTGACCAACAGATGCTTCTGTATTCCCAGTCATGTGAAATCCATAGATTTAGGGCCTAATTTATTTATTTCAATTGACTTGATTTCCTCATGAACTGTAACTCAATCAAATCTTTGACATTGTTGCATGTTGCGTTTTATTTTTTTTCAGTATACAATCAATTTAACTGTGTATTTACCAATCTAACTATATAACAATGTTCAGAATAATTTATTTGAATGGTAATCTCTTGATAAACTGGGTAAGTCAAGATGTAGCCTATTCACAATACAGTTGAATGCGTATTCAATAGGAGTGTTTGCATGCATTGTTATTGAGCTTGTTTTGGCTGATCCTATGGGACTTATTCTATTGTACTGATCAACATTTGCATAGAAGAAGTAATCTATTTTAAGACCTATGAATGTCGTACACACAGTGAGAGAGAGGGAGACAAAGTGAATGAAAAGTTTTTGGCAATGACTGGTTTTTGGTAACAATCAGCATATTTTGCATTATGGTATCACAAAATACTTTGGCGGTGAATTGATGTTAGCTTCAGCTGTAACCTAAGGAAAGATAGCCTACAAAACTGGACTCAACCAGTATCTTCTTGCATTGTAAAGTGTTCTAGCCTGTAATGGACATTTTTGCGAACAGTAATTACAGTTGCACTGTTTCTACATGCCGTGTTGCACTTTGCAAGTGTGTTAATGCCTGTGCAGCGTGAGTGGGGAGCTAACATGATGCAGCCCAGAATCCCAGTGCAGTGGTTCCTCAGGACAGAGCTAGCAACGTGTAAGTGGAGTGGGCACGGTGCTCTCACGCTAGAATGGGACGTCAGCTGCATTGATACAGACTTGATGCTCTCTCAAGCAGTCGACGAAGCGAGACACCTTGATAAAGTACTGAAAGTAACAAACATTGTAGTACTGAACCGTTTTTCATGTTCTAGTATCAAAATAGTACCAAAGTTTCGGTATACCGTGCAACACTAGCCTAGGCTAAAACATCTCATGACAGCAAATGAAATGGCTACAAGCTCCTCTTGAATGTTAGCATCAGAAAACCAAGCTTATCTCGCCGCTGTTAAACTGGGGAGAGGAAGTGGATCAGCAATACTAAGTACCCAAGACCTCCAGCTGCCTTCCTCACTTACCCTCGACCAGAGCGCTAGGCTCCTAACTGCGTTTCCCAGTACACCCAAAACAGATAGACAAGAAGGGAGACCAGTCAGAGCTCACTACACATCATGAGGAGATCACATTACCATCAGCATCCCCCCTCAGTCTTCCCCCTCTATGCTGGAGCCCCCAGGCCGAGTGATGCCCAGACAAATTGCTCTTGAAGCAGCCCAGAGGTAAGTTGAGAATTATTTGTGAACTACTTGTCCCTTAACAAAGCGATCGATCTGCTTGGCAAAGATGGGCCGATCCTTCGCATCGAACTCCCAGGACAGTGGCGCCAAAACGGGCCTAATAAAAAAGGCTCTCAGCTCTGGGTAACACTTTATTTGGATAGTCCATCTGTAGATGCTCGACAAACATTTTGACTATCTACTTAACCCTAGCCCTTATTCTAAACCTAACCTGAGGAAGCAGTTGCTTATCAACAGATGGTCGGTCATACTATTAACAAACTATCTGTTTAGCACCTACACGTGAACTGTCCAGACTATTTACATTTGAGTCATTTTGGCAGAAGCTTTATCCAGAGCGATTTACAGGAGCAATTGGGATTAAGTGCCTTGCTCGAGCACACAGACAGATTTTTAACCTAGTCGGCTTAGGGATTCAAACCCGCGACCTTTCAGTTACTGGCCCAACGCTCTTAACCACTAGGCTATGTGTGACCAATTTCTGATATACACGAAAGTCTGGTACAGTGTCCATATAATGAATCCCTTTGATAGTCACTGCTACGGTGTCTATATTAGGGTGGCTTTATCCCCTAAGAAGGAAAGTCACTCCTACGGTGTCCATATTTGGATGTCATCACACACTGGCTTTAGAAGGCGATAAACCAGGGGTACTTAACTGCTATTTGAGAAGGTCAGGTCAAAGGAGTTGTCCGTAGTGCTCTGAGACAGAATTGTGTCGAGGCACAGATCTGGGGAACGGTACCAAAACATTTCTGCAGCATTAAAGGTCACCAAGAACACAGTGGCCTCCATCATTCTTAAATGGAAGAAGTTTGGAACCACCAAGACTCTTTCTAGAGCTGGCCAAACTGAGCAATCGGGGGTGAAGGGTCTTGGTCAGGGAGGTGACGGAAGCCACTCCTCAGTAAAAGGCACGACAGCCCACTTAGTTTGCCAAAAGGCACCTAAAGGACTCTGACCATGGGAAACAGGATTCTCTGGTCTGATGAAACCAAGATTGAACTCTGGCCTGAATGCGAAGATTCACGTCTGGAAGAAACCGGACACCATTCCTATGGTGAAGCATGGGGGTGGTGGCAGTATCATGCTGTGGGGATGTTTTTCAGCGGCAGTGACTGGGAGACTTGTCAGGATTGAGGCAAAGATGAAGGGAGCAAAGTACAGAGAGATCCTTGATGAAAACCTGCTGCAGAGAGCTCAGGACCTCAGACTGGGACCAAGGTTCACCTTTCAACAGGACAATGATCCTAAGCACACAGCCAAGACAATGCAGGAGTGGTTTTGGGACAGGTCTCTGAATCCCCTTGAGTGGCCTTGCCAGAGCCTGGACCTGTACCCAATTGAAAATCTTTGGACAAACCTGAAATTAGCTGTGCAGCGACTCTCCCCAACCAACCTGACCGAGTTTGAGAGGATCTTCAAAAAATAAAGAAACTCCCAAAATACAGATGTGCCAAGCTTCCAGCGTCATACCTGAGAAGACACAAGGCTGTCATCGCTGCCAAAGGTGCTTCAACAAAGTACTGATGTAAATGTGATATTTAAGGTTTTTAGTTGTAATACATTTGCAAAAAACTTCTAAAACCTATTTTTGCTTTGTCATTATGGGGCATTGTGTGTAGATTGATGAGGGGGCAAAAACAATTCAATACATTTTAGAATTTGGCTGTAACATAACAAATTGGAAAAATTGAAGAGGTCTGAATACTTTCCGTATGTTAGGGTACCAGCTATCTCGCTAAAATGGGCTAGTTGATCAACTGGACATTTTTGACAGGTAATAAATGCCTCTCTAAGGTCTGTCAGTGAATGACATGAGAGGGAAATTGCCCATGCACTACCAAGTTTCAAAATTATACCTTGTGTGTTCTATTACAACTCTCAATCACATTAAATTGAAAGCACTACTGAGTTCCTAACAAATTAAAATTGGAACAGCGGCCTGTTTTGACCCCGTTCTGGGTTCGGAGCCGGACCTCGGTCCGCCTGTAGAGTAGCTGCTGTAGACGTGTCATGACGTGGCCCTTTCTGGGTGTAGATCGTGGTTCCCCCCTCTCTCACTCTCTCTCCTAAACCCAGGTTTGTTTTCTCAGGTCATATATTCCTGGCAGAGACTCTCTCCCCCTGGTCATGCAGAAAGAGAGGGAGAGAGCACAAAGAGAGGACAAATTACTTTACTTGTCCAAACTCCTAAATCCCCAAAATGGGAGAATTTAAACAATATTGCTACGTTTGAGATGTGGGAATAGTCCGTGGAAACTTAAGGGACAGTTATGACGAGTGTGTTTCATTTGGTGATCTCATGAAGGACAGGAAACGCAACGGTATCTCTTTCCCAGCTGTCAGGTTTACATCTAAGTATTGTGAAACGTATGTGATTAAACATAAAACTATTTGTGAAATATGTAATGTGATATTAACCTTCTAAATGAGAGTATGGATTTTCATATGAAGATTAACTAGTCAGTGGCCACACCCCCGTGAGCCCAGACATCACATTAGGCGTCATGGACTGCCCTTTACTACTGAAACGTATAAAACCCACTCCTGATGAAATTCACACCAGATCACGCAAAACCCTGTGTAAGCTAGGGTTGCAACTGATTGCATTTCTAAGACCAAAACATGCCATGTGACGCTGGTGTGTGAAGTGGTTTAAACTACGGCTCTACTAAAGGACAAGACTATACCACGTGGAGCATTGGCTACACGGCTGGAAATGGTTCAACTCGGAGACTATTGATTCACTACAGAAGAAGTGAGAAATTCTAGACGACACAAATTACTTGACTGCAGCTAGAAATTACGCAAACCTAGGACAAGAATACCAACAACCACCAAAGCATTTGTTTTATGAGAACATTTCTGAATGGTACTCTGAAATATTCATTCTAACCACCTACAACCATAATACTTTGACTTCAATGAAAGTTAACCAGAGACTCTGATGAACCCTACAGGACGATCGAGGATTCCAGCAGAAAAGACAACAACGACATAGATAAATATATATACAGTGCAATTATTCTCAAATGAGCGGCCGTTCATGTGCAAAGGATTAGCATTTCAATTAATATAATTATAGACTGTGTGTGTGTGTGTGTGTGTGTGTGTGTGTGTGTGTGTGTAATGAATCCATTTGTCTTCCCCACTCTTTCTCAGTCCCACCCATTTCCTTTTCTCTACCTAGCTGTTATATCGACTTAGCCCACTAGGGATTTTCCTATCATTGTTAGTAACCAATATCTACTGTTTGTATTTCTGTTATTATTTAGCTAGTAAATAAATAATTAAGCCAATTTGTATATCGCTGATTCGTTATGGAAACTTGGGCCTGTGCAGATAACCAATTTTAATACGTTCAGATGAGACTGATAGAAGGTCATTAATAATTGACTGCTATTGATATAAAAGATCTTCAGATCTTTAAGAGAGTGGAATCGGGAGATAACCGCTCTATATAAATTAATGCTTCCGTGGTGCCCCAGGTTATTAATGGTTTAATTGTTGCATGGTTTAATTCAATCACGTAGTCAATTAAACGTTAGGTAATCAATTTGATAAAATAGCATGCCATCACATTAAGGATAGTAAAGACACGACAGACGCTTAAGTTTGTGGCCTTGAGTGCTCTATATGCAGGCACCTCACGTGTTGGCCTCTTTAATTGCCTTCCACAAGAGTTTTATGACCCCTGTATTGAAATAATAACCCATGGTGATGCAGCGGGTCTCTGCTTTAAAAGTCTGAGAACTTCATCTGTGTGACATAATAGGCAATCAAAGTGAAGGATGAGTTGGGGAGATGGGGGTGGTGTGTGTGTGTGTGTGTGTGTCTTAGCCCCTTTTGTAGCCATGTGTTTTGTGTCTGTTGTGTGTGTGTGTGTGTGTGTGTCTGTTTTGTGCATGAAATTGTATTAGTCATGTACAGTTTACAGCACAATATCAATAATAATCAATAAAAAAAAAAGATGTATTTAGAGGAAAGGTAGCATCGTAATGAAACTATGTACACAATAGGATATACAGTGTAAATGATGAATGTGCTATGTCACGTTAACAAATATCAAGTGGATAGTATCTTGGTCGCACAGTTTAATTAATAGTATATTATAATGGTGGTTCGAGCCCTGAATGCTGATTGGCTGACGTCCGTGCTATATCAGACCATATACAATGGGTATGACAAAACATGTATTTTTACTGCGCTAATTACGTTGGTAACCAGTTTATAATAGCAATAAGGCACCTCAGGGATTTGTGGTATATGACCAATAAACCACCGCTAAGGGCTGTTCTTATGCATCGTGCATAAGAACAGCCCTTAGCCATGGTATATTGGCCATATACCAAACCTCCTCGGGCCTTATTGCTTAATTATAGAACGGCAGAGTTGACTGTGTGTGGAGAGTCTTTTACTGACAGTCTGAGGTGCAAATAGTCTCTAAGGTGCTGGTCTGAGCAGGTGGATGGCGAGGGTTAGTTGTTCAACAGTCTGACCTGGTGGTAGAAGCTGTATTAGGTCATTTGTAGCCACGTGTTTGTCTGCGCGTACGTCAGAGGGGGTGCGTGCACTCCCCTCATACTGACATCAAGAAGCGGTGTGACTCTGTTTCCATAGCAGATGGTCACACTGGTTGCCATATCAATGTTATGTGGTACCGGTCATTGTGATAAAAGGGCTGGTACGTAGATTTGTATCATGCTGACAGGGCCACTTGTGTTTTGACAATAGTGTTGACAAGCTTTGTGGCCCGAAATGCATCATTTAAACTTCTGCCATGACGACTAATTGATAGAATTGCTTCAGTTGTTGGCTAGACTGCTGCCCATATTCTATGAGTTACTCTTGAGCTACAGCAGCCAAAGTTCTGGCATTCATGTTTAGGAAACAATGTCTACAGTTTCAATCTATATTTTTACATTTCAATGAGTACACCGTAGTTTTCATTTAATTCACTTAATATTGAATATTTCTTACCGTGCTAACGTCTACTCAGATATTTTCTACTTTTAAATATTCATATTCAATATGGTTTTTAAGTTTAGGAACATTTTTAAACTTTCTCCAATAGGAAGTGCCGCTAACTAATGTCTTGTTCAGAGCCTATGTTTTGATGTGTGCATAGAAACACCCATCAACTTCACTGTAAACACTACTGTATGCACATCTTTTATTCTCATGGTTATTTCAGCCCCAGATGTGGCATTTTATAACTTGAGGGCAATGTAATGTCAACATACACGAGGAGGGTTTCAATGTATGTCTGAAAGGCACTCGGCTTCTTTCGCATTATTAATTCAGTACATGTCAGGATGTGAATATTACTGTACGTTCTGCACCCGGGTTAATAGCACAGTTAAAGCATACTGGGGTATGTTTTGTAGGGACTGAGAGAAATAACATTTTCTTCAACTGAAGAGCACTACCTAATTATATTAAGGAACACTGGATGGAAAATGGATCTCTCCCAATAATTGAACTTCATGTGAACTACACTGAACAAAAATATAAACACAACATGTAATGTGTTGGTTCCATGTTTCATGAGCTGAAATAAAAGATCCCAGAAATTGTCCATACAAACAAAAAGCTTATTTCTCTCAATTTTTGTGCAGAAATGTGTTCATATCCCTGTTAGTGAGCATTTCTCCTTTGCCAAGATAATCCATCTACCTGACAGGTGTAGCATATCAAGAAGCTGATTAAACAGCATGATCATTACACAGGTGCACCTTGTGCTGGGGACAATAAAATGTGTTTTGCCACACAACGCAATGCCACAAATTTCATGTTTTGAGGGAGCTTGCAATTGGCAAGGAATGTCCACCAGAGCTGTTGCCAGAGAATTTAATGTTCATTTCTCTACCATAAGCCGCCTCCAACGTTGTTTTAGAGAATTTGGCAGTACGTCCAACCGGCCTCACATCCGCAGACCACGTATATGGCATCGTGGGGGCTGAGCGGTTTGCTGATGTCGACGTTGTGAACAGAGTGCTCCATGGTGACGGTGGGGTTATGGTATGGGCAGGCATAAGC
The DNA here is from genome assembly GCF_002021735.2 of Oncorhynchus kisutch. Taxonomy (NCBI): domain Eukaryota; kingdom Metazoa; phylum Chordata; class Actinopteri; order Salmoniformes; family Salmonidae; genus Oncorhynchus; species Oncorhynchus kisutch. The sequence goes on along the minus strand of NC_034189.2, from coordinate 24,432,002 downwards.
TACAGACAATTAACATAATTGCATTTTATCGATGGCAATTTGATTGCACAGATACAGTGACGAGATCTTGAGGCCCATTGTCGCTTGTTGCGTTTTTTAATGTTTGTTCAGTGTACATGTAATATCCAAAGTTTAGTATTTGTGTGCATTATTTTCTGTTGCTGAGTTTTACGCATTGGAGGCAGGCTATTCTTAGCAGACATTTGCCTCATATCTGGGGCCATTTCCCCTTGATTAGATTTTAATCAAATTCTAATAGTGCCTCCAATGAGCCTGGTCAATTTCAGCTCATGAACTATGAAGCCAGGAAATGAATTCCATTGATTTCTGGTATTGACCCCCAGCCACACAGACAGAGTATGAGTTGTATGGCCTCCTTGGCAATGAGAGATTTCATTATGACACACTCAGTGCTCCTCAGTAGAATAGACTGAATGGTGGCTCCTGGTGTCTGCTGTATTTGATCTCACTGTATATAGCACTAACATGGTGGTAGGAGAGTGACTTGTGAGTTTAAGACGAAGGGCAATGAGGATATCATTTTGGTGATTTGATTCATCTGGATGATGTGAAGTGTATTACCGCAGAAAGTGAATAGCGCAATAATAATGAAATAATAACCCAATTAAACATCTAAAGTGGTCTCCAATTCAAGCAAATGTTAAAATATATTATTTCCAGTGGTTCCTAAACTCTGGTCAGCCCTCCCTGTGGGTGTCTATTCCCGGAGAGCAGTGAAAATGGTAGGGTCTTGGCGGAGGCTGAGAGGCGATGAGCTGACCATGCGTCACCCTGATATGGATGGCACTCCACAGCAGTCACAGAGTGAATTAAAAGAGTAGCCCTGGAGCACTGAGAAACGTGAACGCCGTAGCTTCCTCGGTGTGTGTGAAGTGGGTGGCGCTGTGTACATGCGTACGTGTGTCGCAGATGGCCAAGTTAGCTTTGCCACTGCTGACCTGATGTACTGTCGCTTCTGACTTTGGTAGCGTTGTCATGCGTTACAATCCCAGGTAGGCTGTGAACAATGTTGTGTGTTTTAGTTGGTGTGTTTGTCTGAAGCTCTTTATAGCAGGAAGAAAGAAAAAAATGTCTGTGAAGTAACTGTCCTCAACACGGAGGTTCATTTTGACATAACATCCACAACATATAGGTCAAGTTAGCTACGTGCTTGGACCGATGTCCCCTAATCATTAACCTATGTAAAAAAAAAAATATGTCTATCATGTCATTTATTGTTAAACATGCTCATGCATGAATATTGTGTTGTCATGTGTTGCTGCCATGCTGTGTTGTCTTATTTCTCTCTTTACGTAGTGTTGTGTTGTCTCTCCTGTCGAGATGTGTGTTTTTGTCCTATATTTTAATTTTATTTATTTATTTTATTTATTTTTAATCCCAGCCGCTGTCCCAGCAGGAGGCCTTTTGGTAGGCCATCATTGTAAATATGAATTTGTTTTTAACTAACTTGCCTAGTTAAAAAAAGGTTAAATAAAGAAAGAAAAAATAAATCAATGAACCATGCATGGATAGATGTCATAAAAATACATGTGACAGGTCATTAAGAACCATACTTAATATTAATATGGATGACTTCTTTGCCTTTCAATACCCATAGACAACGTTTACCGTTTAACTTTGCTTCCCGAGGGAGTGTTAGACTCGTGATTAAATTGAGCGGAATCGTCTCGACAAAGTGGTAAAAATGAAATGAAGCACCGGCTGAGCTCAATATTGATATATGCAATGCATAATTCAGGTACAGTACACATTTCTGCCAGTCAAGTTACTCATGCATGATTTATGATCGTAAACGTGGAAACACAACAACCTAGTTGATGCATACAGTACGTGCCATGTTTGATCCGTTTCTAGGAACATGCCCTATACATGCTGTATATCGTACTATATACGGTTCTGAATGGTTTTTATTAAATGGGGCATATGACCCAATGGCGTACAAGTCCCCCAAAAATGTATTCGTTAAACAGCTACGTTTATAATTACTTTGATGTAGCCTTCCTATTCCATTTAATGTAGGGAGATGCTGGAGTAATTTATTGTATAGATTTGTCAGCCGTAACTATAAATTACATTACATTGTTGTCTGATTAACTGATTGTTCCTTTATCTGAAGTGCAGCATGTCACCTGGAAGTCCTCCACTTAGTCTTTGTTGATTTAAGGTTTTCCAATAGCATTGTGCACATGTAGGGTACTAGAAGAATTGTAAGGAAATGTTTATTCAAATTGACAGTCAAATTGATACGATTTCAGCATCATGTCAGTCACATCTGGGGTTGCAGGGGAGGACACTTGAAACAGAGCACAGCATGGTTGGTAACATTTGTCACAAATGAAGATGCATTCCAAGATCATCAAACCTCAAAGGTGATCTAATTTTTGACACTGTCCCACGCCATCTGTTTCTGTTGTGTAGAGCAAAACTGAGATATATATCAAGGTGCAGGCCCTACGCAACAGATGTGTCACGACTTCTGCCGAAGTTGGTGCCTCTCCTTGTTCGGGCAGCGGTCGTCGTCACCGGCTTTCTAGCTGCCACCGATCCATGTTTCTTTTTCCATTTGTTATGTCTTGACTGGCTCCCATTACCTCTTTGCTGAAGGGGGGACTGGTGCGACTGCAGTGGTCAGCTGGGGCGGACAGGGCTTTTGGTCAACTGAAGGCGCTGTTTACCTCTGCTCCTTTGTTGGCTCATCTTGATCCCTCCTTAGCGTTCATAGTTGAGGTGGATGCGTCCGAGGCTGGGATAGGGGCTGTGCTGTCTCAGCGCTCGGGTACGCCACTAAAGCTCCGCCCCTAGGCTTTCTTTTCGAAGACGCTCAGCTATGATATGGGGGACCGGGAGTTGTTGGCTGTTGTCGGGGCTCTGAAAGTGTGGAGGCATTGGCTTGAGGGAGCTAAACACCCTTTTCTCATTTGGACGGCTCTTCCTCCGTCACAAGGAAACACCACGATTCTGGTAGTTGTGGATCCTGCCGTCTCATTCCTTTGCTTGGTCTCCCTACGGCCCTACAGACTGCGGAGCCCCTGTTTACACACGTCTTCCGGCACTACGGGGTGCCTAAGGACATAGTATCTGATCGAGATCCCCAGTTCACGTCAAGGGTCTGGAGGGCGTTCATGGAATGTCTGGGAGTCTCGTCAGCCTGACCTTAGGGTTTCACCCCGAAAGTAATGGGCAGTTGGAGAGAGTTAACCAGGATGTGGGAACCGGCCGGGGGAGTGGTCGGCTTTCATCCCCTGTACAGAGATGGCCCAAAACTCTCTCCGTCACTCCTCCACTAACCCGTCTCCATTTCAGTGTGTACTAGGTTATCAGCCAGTTCTGGCACCATGGCATCAGAGCCAGATCGAGGCAGCTGCAGTGGATGAATGGTTTCGGCGCTTGGAGGAAACCCGGGACGCTGCCCATGTACGCCTGCAACGGGCCATCAGGCGACAGAAGGCGAGCGCCAACCACCACCGCAGTGAGGCTCCGGTGTATGCACCGGGAGACCGGGTCTGGCTCTCGACCCGAAAACTGCCCCTTCGCTTGCCCTGCCGGAAGCTGGGTCCGCGGTTTGTGGGGCCATTTAAAGTCCTAAGGAGACTGAACGAGGTATGTTATAGGTTACAGCTTCCCCCTGATTATCGTATTAACCCCTCGTTCCATGTGTCTCTCCTCAGGCCGGTGGTGGCTGGTCTGCTCCAGCAGTCTGAGGTGCGGGAAGTTCCTCCGCCCCCTCTGGACATCGAGGGGGCCCCGGCGTATACTGTGCGAGCCATAATGGACTCAAGGCGTCGGGTGACGGGCCTTCAGTACCTCGTGGAGTGGGAGTGGTATGGTCCGGAGGAGAGATGCTGGGTGCTGGTGGAGGACATCCTGGACCCTTCCTTACTGCAGCAATTTCATTGTCTCCACCCAGATTGCCCTGCACCTCGTCCTCCTGGTCGTCCCCGAGGCCGGTGTCGGCGCGCGGCTGGATCCGCGCGTCGGGAGGGGGGTACTTCCCCGCCGAAGTTGATGCCTCTCCTTGTTCGGGCAGCGATCAGGCGGTCGTCGTCACCGGCCTTCTAGCTGCCACCGATCCATTTTTCTTTTTCCATTTGTTATGTCTCGAGTGTACACACCTGGTTCCCATTAAGTTATTATTATTTTCCTATTTAACCCTCTGGTTCCCATTATGTTTTGTGCGTGATTATTCCTGGTTTGTGTTAGTCGTTTGTGTTAGGGTTTGTTATCCCTGCGTGGATTATTTTGGCTGATTTATTTTTCAGAGTAAAGTATGTTATTTTACTCAGTTCTGTGTCCTGCGCTTGACTCCGTCCTCACCTCTGCACAACTGATATATGACAAGATGACATGGAACATTGGCTCATCTCAACATTAATCGACCACTTCTGGTGTCTGTAAATGTATGACAGACTTGTATGTTGGCGTGAACTATCCCATTTACCATCCAGACCCAACTTCAGTACTTGGTGACAAAGATGTATCCTGGTTTACTGCTCAATCCCATATCCTTCGTTTGTGACATTTTATAGCAAGTATTCACAGGGCCAATCGACTAAAACATGTCTGCTGTTTCATCATTGTGAAGCCACCAGTGCCATTAATCATTCTTTTGTCCCCGAGTGTCTACGTTGTAGTGTTTGTAATTGAATTAGGCTGACAGCGGAAAAGAACACATCACCAACAAACCTTTAATTCCCGGTCACCCTCTGAATGGACATCTTAACTAATTTGGTTTAGTGTAGCTTTTGCATCGCAATTGTCCATCAGCGAATCTTGCAGGTGCCGATGGAAATGGTCTTAAGCCATATTGTATTAACTCTGAGTAGCTCATATAAACCGATTTGTGTTTCTCACAAAAGAGTAAAGACAAATAGCAAGAAAGGCAGTCAGTTTTTGGTAATTAAGTGCCCTGCCTAGCATCTATGGGTGAATCAGTACCAATCACTATCAAAGGGAACTGACACTGTTGATTACTTGGCAATCACACCTTCCACTTCCACTTTAAACCCAGAAAGTGACTGATGGAACAATGTGATGTAATACACACTACACTACAGTCACGTGGAAAACCGTGGGCATGGTGCGATAATGTTTGTGCTCTGTTACATGCGAGATAGCATTGCTAGCTCTGTTACAGTCCTTAGGTCAGGTTGGGGGATGTTTTCAGCAGGTAAGCCATCTCAGGGAAAGGGTTTCCCTTATACTCTCAAGTAGAAGCTGACTATGAATAGGGAAATAGTCTTCACATTAACAGGTACCACAACGTTACCACGAATGTTAATATTGATGACAGCTAACGTTTCACCTGTTAGTGTTGTTGACTTTCTGTCATCAGAGTGGCGGTAATGGCTTTGCAATGTGACTGACAGAACATGGTCTGAAGTACTACTCATAGATGACAGTCTATACCTTTTTTTCATGATGGCTATAGTGTACAAAACATTATGAACACCCACTCTTTCCATGACAGACTGACCAGGTGAAAGCTATGATCTCTTATTGATATCACTTGTTAAATCCACTTCAATCTGTGTAGATAAAGGGGATGATGCAGGTTAGAAAATTATTTTTAAGCCTTGAGACAAATGAGCCATGGATTGTGTGTGTGCCGTTCAAGAAAGTGAAGGAGCAATACAAAAGATTTAAGTGCCTTTGAACAGGGTATGGTAGTAGGTGACAGGCGTACCGGTTTGTCAAGAACTGCAACGTGTTCATCAAGAATGGTCCACCACCCAAAGGACATCCAGCCAACTTAACACAACTGTAGGAAGCATTGGGGTCAACATTGGCCAGTATCCCTGTGTAACGCTTTTGACATCTTGTAGAGACCATGCCCCGAATAATTGAGGCTGTTCTGAGGGCCAAAGGGGCGTGGTGCAACGTAATATTAGCACGGTGTTCTTAATGTAAAAACAAGCACTGTGTTCTAGGGCTCGACACCATTTAGTCCAGTGGTTTGGTCAAAAGGTTGTTGGTCAACCGAGATTTCTTTAGTCGAGCAGTCGCAAATATATATATTTTTTCATGGTACACAAGACACTTGTCTGATGGCAGTCCATCATTATAAGACATGTGCTACTGAAATTATAAATACTTATTTTATGAAAGTTTAATGGTGCAACACCAATAAATGTACTATTTTATAACATGCATTTTCTCCGTGAGCACCAAACCTCACGCAACCGCAATATTTTGGACAAGACCATTTCACAAATTTGGCTGTTTTTATCTTTGCTATGCTGTAAATGTAAGGCTTTACACTTTTTTTTCTTTAGAACAGACTCTGGTTAAAAATAAAATAATAATAATCTTTGTGTTTACACTGTTCCAAACAGGCAGAAAGAAAGTACTGTAATCTAACAGCACCCGTTTGTCACACACAATATGCACGCAGTTCTCGGTCCTATACCCTCCTTTTTCTTGATCTCATTATTATTACAATTATTTTGATGATCATCATTATAAAAAGTAATGTCATTATCATTAGTAGACTTCTTATAGTAGTAGCCTTGTTCAGTGATGGAAAAAGTATCCAATTGTCCTACTCAAGTGAAGTCACCTAGAAAAATACTAAAAGGATTTTGTTTGAAATATAAGTATCAAAGGTAAATGTAATTGCTCAAATATACTTACTGTAAGTATCAAAAGTAAAAGTCCAGATAATTTAAAATTCCTTATATTAAGCAAACCAAACGGCAAAAATTTTATTTCTTAAAAAAAAAAAAATTACGGATAACCAAGGGGCACACACCAACACTGACATAATTTACAAACTAAGCACGTTGTATCGTGAATCTGCTAGATCAGAGGCAGTGGGGATGCACAGGGATGTACTCTTGATAAGTGCCTGAATTGGACCAATTTCCTGTACTGCTAAGCATTTAAAATGTAACGACTACTTTGGGGTGTCAGTGAAAATTTAGGGAGTAAAAAGTACATTCTGTAATTTAGGAATGTAGTTAAGTAAAAGTTGTCAAAAATATAAATAGTAAAGTACAGATACCCGATAAACGTCTTTAGTACTTTAAAGTATGATTATTTTCCACTGGCTTTGTATAACCACCATCGAGATGTAGGTCTAAGAGCGCATACTGTTTAGTCTTAATAATAAGGATTTTTAGGCTATACATGTTTTGCAATTTTGAGAATCTTGTTTCTTGTCCTTTAGGTGCCTTTTGGTAAACTCCAAGTGGGCTGTTGTGCCTTTTACTGAGGAGTGACTTCTATCTGCCCATTCTACCATAAAGGCCTGATTGGCCACTGTGTTCTTGAGGACCTTCAATGCTGCAGAAATGTTTTGGTACCCTTCCCCAGATCTGTGCATCAATACAATCCTGTCTCGGGGCTCTACAGACAATTCCTTCTACCTCATGTCTTGCTTTTTGCTCTGACATGCACTGTCAACTGTGGGACCTTATATAGACAGGTGTGTGCCCTTTCCAAATCAATGTCCAATCAATTGAATTTACCACAGGTAGACCCCGATCAAGTTGTAAAAACATCTCAAGGATGATCAATGGAAACAGGATTCACCTGAGCTCAATTTCAAGTCTCATAGCAAAGGGTCTGAATACTTATGTAAATGTGACCCGTTTCAGTAAACTAGGCATGTCTCTGGTCACTACATCACACGAAAGCTATTTGAACATAATCAAAAAAAATGTTTTATCAATATGCATTTTTTGTCAGAAATGCCTTCTCGAACATGTGAACTTTCATGTGCCTTAATATCAAACTTGAATTCCATCTGGAAATATGAATAAAATTGTTCAATTACGGGCTTACTTGGTTTAGCCACAGAAAAAGGTTGGCAACCTTCCAGCTAGTAATTATTGGCTGAGATAATGAGTGTTTTGAAATCAGTGGAATTAGAGTATGATAGCTAAGGAGATGTAATCTGAAGACAGGTGTTTTCTCCATCTTCAAACTCTGCAACTACGGTATATGTGACAGGGAGAAGCATCCAACCAAGATAGTCTAGCTAGCTAAATTTTCAGATATTACACGTTTCTAATTTTGACAGTCGTTTTCATTTCAAGTTAGAATGTTAGCTGGCTGGCTCGCAAGCTAACCTTGTGTATGATCTCATTATTCTTATCTCAGAGCCATTTGCTTGGCTAGTTATAGCCTAATGTTAGCTAGCTAACATTGAACCTGGTTGGTTAGCTAAAACTTTTGACTGGTAGTCTACCTCCAGAAATAGCAGGGGTTCAAATTTAAGAGCCCATTTCCTACATTTGAATATAAAAATAGATTTTATTAAACAAAACTATGCTACATTTTATCTTTGGGATCCTGAGGATAACAAATCAGAGCAAGATTACTGAAGATTACTGATTACTGAACACCCGGTGCCTACAGAGGTGAATGTATCAAACCAAGTGCCATAATAAAAGTTTTTTGTTGTGCACTCTCCTCAAACAATAGCATGGTACTTGTTCACTGTAATAGCCACTGTAAATTGGACAGTGTAGGACAGTGTAGTTAGATTAACAAGAATGTAAGATTTCTGCAAATATAAGACATGTCTATGTCCTGGTATAGGGACACTAGAGGTAGAGGTTAAAGAAAAAATCTTTGTGCAGTTCGAAGTGAGTAATCGCTGTGCTGATGTCCAAAGCTCTTTTTGGTCATAAGAGATGGTAGCAGCAACATTATGTACAAAATAAGTTACAATGTGAAAAAACTAAATAGCACAGTTATAGCACAAACGGCCACCTTCCCCTTCAGCACCATTAGCCATTGATGAGGATTGTTTTTTATTTGAGCAATTTTAGAACAAGGCTGTAACCTAACAAAATGTGGAGAAAGTCAAGGGGTCTGAATACTTTCCGAATACACTATGTAAAAATAGACATTTAAAATGTTTACCAATTAGGGTTCTCTGCGCCACCCGCCACAACCCAACCAAGCAGTGCGGCTTGGTTGGGTTGTGTTTCTGAGGACGCATGGCTTTCGACCTTCGTCTCTCCCGAGGCCGTATGGGAGTTGTAGCGATGAGACAAGATAGTAACTACTAACAATTGGATACCACGAAAAGCGGGTAAATATTTTTTTTTTAAATGTTGACCAATTGATTGGTCGAAAGAACAGACAACTCTCAGTTGACCAAGATTAGGGGGGACATCCCTATGTTCTGTATTCCAAGTATACTTAATATGGTGTAACGGTTTTCTAGGTGTGAAGGAGAGTCGGACCAAAATGCAGCGTGTAGATTGCGATCCATAATTTAATAAACAAACGTAACACGAATCTAAATACAAACACTACAAAAAAAACAATAAACGTAACGAAAACCGAAACAGCCTATACTTGTGTACACTAACTCATAGACAGGAACAAGGACAATAAGGACAATCACCCACAAAACACTCAAAGAATATGGCTGCCTAAATATGGTTCCCAATCAGAGACAACGATAAACACCTGCCTCTGATTGAGAACCACTCCAGACAGCCATAGACTTTGCTAGATCACCCCACTAGCTACAATCCCAATACATACCAAAACCCCAAGACAAAACACACCACAATACAAAAACCCCATGCCACACCCTGGCCTGACCCAATACATGAAGATAAACACAAAATACTTCGACCAGGGCGTGACATATGGTTATTTCAGTGGTGTGAGCACTGAGCAGGTATTGCAGTTTGTTATTTGGTTCTCAGTTGGTTCCCCACAGATATGGTTAATAAGATTCAAGAATTGGAACGTGTGAGCCACACACTGCTACTGTTGGGAGTTGGTTTGTGTAATTCAAGCAATATGTTGGTGTCTCTGGGTGTGTTACTCACTTCTCTGTAAGCTGGTCTCTTAGAGGGGTTGAATCCCTCTGGAACATGTTGTGCGCACACCCACACCCTACACACCCACATTCATTGATGAGGACCACCCAAAAAGCAAACCCACACTGTGACAGTTTAAAAGCACTGCAAACCGCTGTCAGCACCTGTATTTCGAACCAGTGCTTTTAAGAATATCAGATACATATAATGTAAAGAATGATTCAAGAGGAGACAGTAAATCAGTTTGGAGTCTGACACACCGCAGAAGGATTTAAGTAATATGCTCAAAAGCGCACCAGATGAATCATCGCCATGACAACGCAACATGAGCGACGATACCGTCACCCATCTGGGCTCTGGTGAGCTCTCTAGTTTTGAGAAATGAAATAATGAATGCCCATAATTCAATAATGTTAAATCGGCAGAGATTTTAATTTGTATAAATCCTCATCCCAAAGCTCTTAATCTCATCTTCACCCTGCTTAGGTAATGGTATGCAGGAGCACGTCAAATGAAGTAGAGATGTATCACTCTGACGTAATCTCAACATCTCTGAGCACTTTAAACATGCAAAGATACTCTCTTGCCAAGAACCATCTCCAGAGCCAAAGGGGATATCAGTGTGGGGATTTAATTCAAATATACCGCCAACTCTCACCTCCTTCATGCAAAGCATTTGGGGTCAGCATTTGTATTCGGTTAAACATATTAGATTGCACAGTAGAGATGTATGGACTGAAAGAGTAAGATAGTGAGATTAGGACTGCTCTTTTATGCAAAATTCCGATAAATTGTGTTTCCTGCTAGCGTTTTGATATTCACTTGTATTTGTGTTCCCAAATAACTTATATTGGATTTACTATTGCCCCTCATTTTCAAAGTTTATACCTCACGGTTATACCTAGAGCCAAATGATTCAGTATGCTGCACAGTTATCAACTGCAGATGTATCATAAATTATCATTTTTGCCATGATTTGAGGTCCGTTTTGGACAAGACGGTGTGAATTTCGACTGTGCCAAACCTACTCATATTTTAGTTCTGCATTTCCTGTATTATAGTAGTCTGTATTGTCATGAATATCACACTTTTGGAGTTGTGCCTTTTTAGAGCTTGTTGTGTTGTAACATGATGACCCATATTGGTGGGCTCTCTGTCAGCCCTTGGCAGCATGACTTAGTGTGATAACAGAAACTGACAAAGGCTTTGACTCCAGGGGCCAGAATGGCAGCAGGTGGGGTTGTGCTAATCAGCTACAGTACATATAGACCGGAGCAGGTGCTACTGGGCTGGGCGCCCAACTGGTCCTGCTGCCTGGCCTTTCCACGCTACCCAGTCCCACATAACCACTGGTCCATGATGGGAAAATTGGGTCAAATGAACTGCTTGAGATGGACGTTCTCTGCACATCTAGGATCATGTTACCGTATACCCAATCATAACATTGAATATTAGTGGGGTTAAACAATATTTGACCCTGGTCCAGTAGTTAAAGGCCCAGTGCAGTCAAAAGCATAGTTGTCCTGTGTTTAAAAAAATATATATTTCCACACTTTGTGTGGAATAATACTGTGAACTTGTGAAAATTATGATATTGCGCTTTTAGTGTAAGAGCTGTTTGGAAAGACCGCTTCACCATGGGGTAAATTAGTTAATAGACTAATAAGAAAGAGTTCCAAATCTCTGTGCCAATAACAGCTAGTTTTCAGTTTTCCCTTCCCCACACTGACCACTTCCAGACATAGTAAAATTCTTGCTTGAGAAATTCTTTGCTTAGAAGCTAGTTTTTGTTTATTTTTAACCACGTAAATTGAAAACAATCATAGAAGGTACTTTAATTGTTACCCTCTCTCTTACTCTTGAGTTAAAAACGGATGCGTTAAGGCCAACTGCTACCTACTCCCCATGGACCTGAGCTGTATCCTGACCTGACAGACCTGTCTTTCTTTAAACAGTGGGAAAGGATAAAGGCTTCCATCCCCATGGTGCTAACGAATCCAGTGTCCTCTGCCTTTATATTGCATTTCAATGAGTGGGGTATTGAAGCTAAAGGAGGCCCATAGGTTGTAATTCATACTCTAATGACTCTGTACTGTACTGCCCTTTGGAAGGAGCAAAGCGCTTGTTTGTCAGTGATTGATGATGTCAAATGTCACACATTGTGTGGCCCAATGCCCACTGATGGATTCCACAAGTGTACCATCTGGCAAAGTGCCCTTTTTGTCTTGTGTGGTTGTTTAAAAAACCAAAACATGTGAGAAGGACAGGAGTACATGGCAGGATTGGCAACCTTCTCTAATATGCCAATTCTCCTTCTCTCTCACACACACACACACACACACACACACACACACACACACACACACACACACACACACACACACACACACACACAGAGAGAGATACACAGACACGAAGCATACAGTACAGACCTTCAATCTCTTACTCACTCACTCTCACTCAATCACACACAGAGATGAGCACCCTCTAATCGGCGCCGTCTGCTCTCTTCCATGACAACGCAAACACAACTCTATCGCTTGCCCGCACCCGGTGCCTCCCTTGTCCTCATAAGGCTGTTGTCTTAATTGGGCTCTAATTAAAAACAGCAGGTTGCAGACTCGTCTGCAAATGTGCATCTGCGCCATGGCATTCTAGGGGACTGCATGCTCTCACCAACTGCTGCTCATGTAAGCGCTGTAGCCTACCTGGATGCTCTAGTTATTCTCAACTACTGATTCTAGATCAGTTTTCCTTACACCTGTACAGCGGTCCTGATCTTCCCAAACATGGGTAAGACAGACAAGTCATCCCTGAATCAGTTGATAGCTCTGGATCAGTTGAAAGCTTGTCTTCACACCACAGAGTTGGGTAAGATGGAACAGAAGTGGCATTACTTATTAAGCAGGCACCTGATTCTTGTGTTAGGGACTCATAATGTGGTTTCTAATCTGTGTCTGTTGACAATGTTCTGGCTGTTTAGTCCTTTTGTAAAAAATCTTATTTCTTGGGTTTTTGCTCTACATCCTCTATCCCCCGGCCCCCCTCTGGCTATTTGCCTGTCGAAAAAAAGACTATTTGTTATTCCTCGATTTAACTCTGCAATTTTCTTAAACTTCCCTGTCATACTGCTGAAAACGCTAAATTAGTATTCCTGAGGCATTTTCACTTGGCTTCCTCTGACAGTGGGATGGCTCTGCTTGCAGTTTGCAAAAATCTGTTTAGCTACAGTGGTGTCCTACTATCCTCTCAATCACTGATTCACACTACTGCCTCTGTTATCCAAAGAGGCCAGTAGTTTCCCCAAATGGCCTAAACACAAAGCCACAGTTTAAAAAAAGTCTAGGCTGAGTTAGAATACAGGCCGTGTAACTGACCTGTATCCTAGGTGGTTGGCGTTCTGTCTTGAGCCAAACTTCTAATGTTAAGAATAGACAGTCAGGATTGTAGCCCTATAGTTTGTAGGGGAGACTGATCTGTTGCTGTCATGATAACACTTTTACTGAGTCTGTTCTCCACTATTTATATTCTGTTGTATATCCTTCTAGGCCCTAAACTAAGTGTATTAAAAGCAAGTAGGTAAGCCTTGGACAATTAAGCCTCCCTTGTCTGAACCAGAGCAGCCCATAGGGCAGGAGACCATCTCCTGTTTCTGTGTTGTGAGGCAGCTTGATATACAAGTACACCCCCTGGACAGGATGCTAGGTTGTCACAGAGCCTTACCCCCAATTCATCTCCATAATGCTGTGTGCTAAGCAGAGCGGCATCGGGTCCTATTTTTGCTTTCAAAATCTCAGGCTTCCAATCTCAGGGTGGTCACAAGATTGGACGGTTGGGGGTGCGATCCCCGGTCACGGTTCAACGTTTTTGGAGAATGAACATTTTCTTCTGATTTTGAGGAGAGCAAAGCAGTCTTTAAAGGCATGTTGGGGGTGTTCGACGGTGGTAATGTTTTCATAGATAGATGATACGGTACATTAATGTTCTAGTTATTCTTGTTCAACGACACTAAGAAATTGTATTTCGTGACTCGGATGATGAGTCAGATCTCTTGTTCTTACAAGAAGATTATCATGTGGTGTAATATAGTGGAGTTAATCTTGCAGAATGAAGTGCACAAGCTGATGGTGTACACCATGAGACCATAGGCCATCCTGACAATGGGGAAACAGGTTTAGCTGAGAGGGTTTGTGTGGTCTTTCTCTTCTAGAAGCCTGTAGTGCCCTCTGCTGTCCAAACATCAGCACCACATCACTGGTGCTATTGTACCTCAGGCGGATCCCTGTCTGGACATCAACAAAGGTGGGGTGTATTACCTAATGGCTGTGTACCACATTAAAGACATTCTCTGGTACTTTTGCATAATTCTTATACAGTAGTTATGAAAGTAGCACTCACGAACCAAAAGTGATCCCCGGCTATTCCGTACTACGTCACATACATGCAGATATGTTCACCACGTCATTGCGCGCTCTCTCTGCTGTGTGTGTATCTTGCTAGCTGTCACTCAAATGGTGAGGGGCTGAAGCTCATTGGCCAGAATTGTTTTTCTTTGTTTAATTTTTAATTTGATTGAATATCCGAAACATACAATATACTTGCAGCGAAGCCGCTCAACAACTACACCATACCAGTCATCCAACAGACTCCCATTCAGAGCGACACACAGAAGCATCCAGGGTCAATGCCCTGCTCAAGGGCACATTGACAGATCTCCCACCAGGCCAAAAACTGTGAACCCAAACCCTCCAAGATCCCCCCCCCACAGTTCCCCAATAGCTGTACCTCAACCATTCGAGACCCCTCCCACAGTCCCCCCCCCCCGGAATAAAAATACAAATCGAATTAATTCCATTTCCCACCCCCAAGAACCCCCCAATGCACCAACAAACAAGAGAATGAACTAAAGAGAAAAAAGAAAAAGAAGAAACGAAGGACAACTAAAATCATAACAGCAATGCAAACTGTATATGTTTGTGTGCATGTCTAGCACTATTACATGTATGTGTGTGTTCTTGTATGCATTTATTTGAATGTGTGTATATGCATGGCATCAGCCTCAGGCAAACCGGCATTAGCTGTAAAAACACTGCCCCTCATTGTCATTCAAACATACTTTTTATTATGTTTTATTTTTGACTTTTATCTTTGACCATCATTCTATCTCCCGCACAGCAACTCCACTCCCACTTGTCTCCAATTCCACATCCCAACCCTCAGCTTCCCTCAGCCCATCCCACCTCTCTGCTGGCCACTTTCTTCGGATTTCTACGCAACATATATCTTTCAACTATGCTGTGATGTTTAATGTACAATTTCAATCTATATAATCGAAAAGAATCCACAGATTGCGAGTAGAAGATAAATACTTTTGCTAAGACGATTCGAATATTTGTAATTGACTGACCCGATCTCTCCAGATCTCCTAACAGTACTATTTCAAGGGTCAATTTTAGATCAATGCTATGCATTTTCAGCCATTCCTGGACCCGAGACCAGAAACAGGCTACCTGAGGGCAAATACCAAAATAAATGGTCTATTGATACTGTATCTTCACCACAAAATCTGCAGAGCTTCAATGATTATATGCCCCCAATATTCAACATTTTGTTGGTGGCAAGAATTCTATATAATAATTTTAGCGGAAAATAACAAAGTCTTGAATCTTGTGTTGTTTTATACACTGCTCAAAAAAATAAAGGGAACACTTAAACAACACAATGTAACTCCAAGTCAATCACACTTCTGTGAAATCAAACTGTCCACTTAGGAAGCAACACTGATTAACAATAAATTTCACATGCTGTTGTGCAAATGGAATAGGCAACAGGGGGAGATTATAGGCAATTAGCAAGACACCCCCAATAAAGGAGTGGTTCTGCAGGTGGTAATAAAGGAGTGGTTCTGCAGGTGGTGACCACAGACAACTGCTCAGTTCCTATGCTTCCTGGCTGATGTGTTGGTCACTTTTGAATGCTGGCGGTGCTTTCACTCTAGTGGTAGCATGAGACAGAGTCTACAGCCCACACAAGTGGCTCAGGTAGTGCAGCTCATCCAGGATGGCACATCAATGCGAGCTGTGGCAAGAAGGTTTGCTGTGTCTGTCAGCGTAGTGTCCAGAGCATGAATGCGCTACCAGGAGACAGGCCAGTACATCAGGAGACGAGGAGGCCGTAGGAGGGCAACAACCCAGCAGCAGGACCGCTAGTTCCGCCTTTGTGCAAGGAGGAGCAGGAGGAGCACTGCCAGAGCCCTGCAAAATGACCTCCAGCAGGCCACAAATGTGCATGTGTCTGCTCAAACGGTCAGAAACAGACTCCATGAGGGTGGTATGAGGGCCCGACGTCCACAGGTGGGGGTTGTGCTTACAGCCCAACACCGTGCAGGACGTTTGGCATTTGCCAGAGAACACCAAGATTGGTAAATTCGCCACTGGCGCCCTGTGCTCCTCACAGATGAAAGCAGGTTCACACTGAGCACATGTGACAGTCGTGACAGAGTCTGGAGACGCCGTGGAGAACGTTCTGCTGCCTGCAACATCCTCCAGCATGACCGGTTTGGCGGTGGGTCAGTCATGGTGTGGGGTGGCATTTCTTTTTGGGGGGCCGCACAGCCCTCCATGTGCTCGCCAGAGGTAGCCTGACTGCCATTAGGTACCGAGATGAGATCCTCAGACCCCTTGTAAGACCATATGCTGGTGCGGTTGGCCCTGGGTTCCTCCTAATGCAAGACAATGCTAGACCTCATGTGGCTGGAGTGTGTCAGCAGTTCCTGCAAGAGGAAGGCATTGATGCTATGGACTGTCCCACCCGTTCCCCAAACCTGAATCCAATTGAGCACATCTGGGACATCATGTCTCGCTCCATCCACCAACGCTACGTTGCACCACAGACTGTCCAGGAGTTGGCGGATGCTTTAGTCCAGGTCTGGGAGGAGATCCCTCAGGAGACCATCCGCCACCTCATCAGGAGCATGCCCAGGCGTTGTAGGGAGGTCATACAGGTACATGGAGGCCACACACACTACTGAGCCTCATTTTGACTTGTTTTAAGGACATTACATCAAAGTTGGATCAGCCTGTAGTGTGGTTTTCCACATTAATTTTGAGTGTGACTCCAAATCCAGACCTCCATAGGTTGATAAATTTGATTTGCATTGATCATTTTTGTGTGATTTTGTTGTCAGCACATTCAACTATGCAAAGAAAAAAGTATTTAATAAGAATATTTCATTCATTCAGATGTAGGATGTGTTATTTTAGTGTTCCCTTTATTTTTTTGAGCAGTGTATATCAACTCATACACCCTTTACCATGGAATCGGTACATAAAAAAATCTCTTCCTAACTATTTTGCAATCTGTATGGCACAGTTGTCAACATCCTGTTTACGCTATTTTTATTCCTCCAAGTTTTGATATATTGGGTAGACAGACCAGTTCCCTACCTCCTCCCGCTTCCACCTGCTTCCTCCATTTTTGGGGTAATGCTGTAATCAATTGGTTGTACTCTTGCATTGAGCAGACCTTCCCATACAATTCTCATAACTCCATGAAGGACATAACTCTACCATTCCAATTTACAATATAATTTAAGAACAAAGTACCCCTTTCAAACATTTTCCCATAAATACACGTATTTTATCAACCAGCACATTTCAGTTCAGCCGTAATATTTGATGTTCTATCTTTTCAGGGGGATGAAATTGAAATTGTAGCCAGCTCTGCAATGCTTGTTTGAAAAAGAGAG
This sequence comes from Oncorhynchus kisutch, assembly GCF_002021735.2. Taxonomy (NCBI): domain Eukaryota; kingdom Metazoa; phylum Chordata; class Actinopteri; order Salmoniformes; family Salmonidae; genus Oncorhynchus; species Oncorhynchus kisutch. The sequence continues at coordinate 24,414,449 of NC_034189.2, read as the reverse complement.
ATACTTTGAAAAAAGTATCATTTTCAATTAATTGAAAATGAGACATGGCAATCTGCACAAAGGCAAAAAGGCAATTTTTTAAACAATGGATGAGTTTTTCTTAGTAATCTACTTGAGAACCATTTAGGGTTCAAGTAAAACTTTTGAATAAGTGAAGCTTTTAGAGAGAGGTTTAGTGCTTTTATATTTAATCATCTCAACCCACCCAGTTCATATTCATTATATAGATCGGCACGCTTTAGTTTATCTGGTTTAGAGTCCCAAATAAAGTGACTTTTTTTTGCTCATATGATTTGAAAAACGAATCATCAGGAGTAGGCAGCACCATACGTAAGTGACTAAACTGAGATATGACTAAGTAGTTAATCAGGGCAATTTTTCCATAAATAGACAGGTATTTACATCTCCATGGTTGCAGGATCTTGTCTATTTTTACAAGTTGTCTATTGAAATTCATTGTGAAGAGCTTAGTTATATATTTTGTGATATGAATACCAAGTATGTCTACTTCACCATCAGCCCATTTTCTAGGTAAACTGCAGGGTAATGTCAAAGTTGTATTTTTTTAAAGATTCAAAACATAATATTGTACACTTATCATAATTAGATTTTAGTCCAGAGAGTACAGAAAAGTTATCTTGATCTTCAATGAGACATTGCAGGGATCTAGCTTGCGGACTTATTATAAAACTTGAGTCATCGGCATACATGGACACCTTTTGTTTTTAAACATTTTCTAATTTCTAATCCTCTAATGTTGTTATTGGATCTGATTTTAATAGTTTGCATTTCGATGGCCATAGCGAATAGATATGGTGACATCGGACACCCTTTTTAACTCCTCTTGACAATTCAAAACTCTCTGAGAAGTAGCCATTATTTACTATCTTACACCTGGGGTTGCTATACATTATTTTTACCTATTTTATTAGAGAATTGCCGAAATTGATCATATCCAGTCATATATAAATAAAATCCAGTCTTACTTTATCAAATGCCTTTTCAAAATCCGCTATAAATACCAGGCCTGGCTTCTTAGATGTTTCATGCTGTTCTATTATTTCTAGTAGTTGTCGTATACTATCTCCAATGTATTGTCCATGTAAAAAACATGTCTGATCGGGATGAACAATACCTGCTAAAACCTTTTAATTCTGAGTGCTATGCATTTCGCTAGTATTTTTTCATCACAACATTGTAGTGTAAGGGGCCTCCAGTTTTTTAGATAGACCGGGTCTTTATATTTTCCATCTGGATCTTGTTTTAATAATAGAGAAATCAGACCTTCTTGCTGAGTACCTGACAGGCTACCATTTCTATAGGAGTAGTTAAAACAATCTAACAATGGAGCTTTTAGTAAATCAAAATGGAGCTTTTAGTATACCTCTGCCGGTATGCCATCAAGCTCTGGGGTTTTTCCAGACTGAAAGGATTTAATAACCTCAAAGTTCTTCCTCTGTAATTTGGCCTTCGCACTGATCTTTCTGTACATTTGCTAATTTTCCTTTTTTTAAATATTATTTGGAAAGAATTCCTTACCGTAATCTTCATTCAGTGGGAGAGGATGGGATGGAAAAGAGAACATCTGCCTAAAAAAATGTGCTTCCTCTTTTAAAATATCATTAGATGATTCATAGTTATTTTTGTTTTTCCTCTGGCTTATTTTGTATCTCTGTAGTATCGTTTTCATTGCTATCTACCTGTACTTTTAGTTCATGGATTTCCCTTGTTAGTCTTGTATCTTTAGCCAGAAACAGTTTTTTCAAAATTATTGATGAATATTGAATTGAATGACCTCTGAATGTACATTTAAAGGTATCACAAACAATAAGGGGATTTGCTGAACCTATATTATACTGGAAAAATTCAGTTATAAATTATTTTGTCTTAGTTAAAAATAAGTTGTCCTCCAGTAAACTTTGATAACATTTCCAATATCCCCGTCCATGTGGAACATTTATGAGTTATGTGAATGCCAATTAGATCTGATCGCATTCTGTCTCCTATTAAAACTTTTTTAACCTTTGATGCAAGAGAGAAAGAGACAAGAAAGTAGTCAAGACGACTAACTTAAGTCTCCTCCATGTACAGTGGGGCAAAAAAGTATTTAGTCAGCCACCAATTGTGCAAGTTCTCCCACGTTTCTGGTGTCCTTTGGTCTTGGCCATATTGGAGTTTGGAGTGTGACTGTTTGAGGTTGTGGACAGGGGTCTTTTATACTGATAACAAGTTCAAACAGGTGCCATTAATACAGGTAACGAGTGGAGGACAGAGGAGCCTCTTAAAGAAGAAGTTACAGGTCTGTGAGAGCCAGAAATCTTGCTTGTTTGTAGGTGACCAAATACTTACTTTCCACCATAATTTGCAAATAAATTCATTAAAATCCTACAATGTGATTTTCTGGATTTTCTTTCTCATTTTGTCTATCATATTTGAAGTGTACCTATGATGAAAATTACAGGCCTCTCATCTTTTTAAGTGGGAGAACTTGCACAATTGGTGGCTGACTACATACTTTTTTATCCACTATTTCTAATGTCCATAATATTTGTGATTTCCTTAAAGGCACGGTGATGATAGTTTGATAGTTCAAGGTTCATTGAGGTACTTAACACTGTGTTATAGTCTCCTACCATAATGATATCGCCATTTTTTTTGCCTGTAAGTTCAATAAATTGGTATAAATATTTTAGAAGAAGTATGGATCCTCCTGATTTGGACCATATAGATTGAGCCAAATCTCTTTTTCGTCCACTTTCATATTCAAAAAGATTCACCTTCCTTGCGAATCATTCCTGACTATTTGCACATTCAGTTCGAAATTTTGAATATTATCACACCTTGAGTTCCTTTGTCCATGACAGAAACATTTTTCACGACCCCATTCCTTTTTCCGCAACTTCATCTAAGGATGTAGAGTGAGTTTCCTGTAAACAGTATATGTTCGTTTTCTTTTAGCCATGTAAAGACTGATCTTTTTTTATAATCTGCCAAACCGTTACAATTATAACTAGCTATACTTATTTCATCCCTTACCATAACTAGATACTATTCTCTGTCTAAATTGACCATAATTAGTGCTTGTAAAGTTACTGCCATCAGAGGTATTATGACGGTCAAACTTAGAGCTTTCAAATGTCTGATATTTAGAATTCAAGAATTAGGTTCTAGCAAAATTTGTTTTATTCCCTTGCCTGTTTGCCTGTGAGCCAATGCCACAGATGTTAGAAAATTGAGACAAGATGTTATGTGCGTAGTTTAACCTGAGTAGGTTGACGTGAATGATATTGGATGTGATTTAGTGAGTGTGTACGATGTCTGTATAAGGGTAAGACTATAATGTATGCTGTCCAAATAAATAATAACTCCGCCAATTTGCATGGTTGAGTGTCTGTGTGTAACATGTAGTGTTTATATCCTTAATATTCATGATGATAATTGTAATCCATAGCGTATCACTGTTATAGTTGCATCATATTTACCTTTAACATCATTGAAAAACACATCCCAGCATTTCCAAGGCAATTAACGTTTCACATGATCATGAAAGAGACCTTGCATTACTCTAGACAGCTTCACTACGACGAATTTGGCTCATTTCGTACAACATGTTATGATTCCCCAATGCCCCTATTCTGATATCTTCCAATTGCTTGTTGTAAACATATATAAACTTGTAGACAATGCATAAAAAAGATAGACAAACAAGAAACATATGAAATTATAAAACAGTTCTCGACAATAGAGAGAGAGAGTAAGAGAAGAGAAGAGAAAAGAGATTGAGAGAAGAGAGCGAGATCAGGTGTGTGTATAAGTCTGTATGTGTCAGCGTCGTTCTCTCTCGCCCTCTTTCTCTCTCTCTCGCTCTCCATCTTTCTCTCTGTCTTTCTCTCTCTCTCGCTCTCTCTCTCTCTCTGTCTTTCTCTCTGTCTTTCTCTCTCTCTCTGTCTTTCTCTCTCTCGCTGTCTTTCTCTCTCTCTCGCTGTCTTTCTCTCTCTCTCTCTCGCTGTCTTTCTCTCGCTCTTGCTGTCTCTCTCGCTGTCTCTCTCTCTCTCGCTGTCCCGCTCTCTCGCTTTTTATCGCTCACTCTCGCTGTCTCTCTTTCACACTCACACATGAAGGCTCACTGACACATTCTTTGACTTAATTCCACCCACACTCCTTACTTCTAATGTCCTCACCAACCCCCTAACAACAGATTTCCTTTATATCAGCAATTGACAAAGTTTTGGTCTAAATAATGTCCTATAACAGCCATTTATACTAGTTCTTCTATACTCTTCTCTTCTAAAGTCTTTTTTTCAATACTTGACAGTGCAACACAGGCTGCACTTAGTATGCTTTTCAATTCTTCAGTTTTATCTGTGAGCAAGAAGCAATCAATTTCATTTGGTTTCATTAACATATATATTTTTTTAACCTTTATTTAACAAGGCAAGTCAGTTAAGAACAAATTCTTATTTTTAATGACGGTCTACAAACAGTGGGTTAACTGCCTTGTTCAGGGGCAGAACAACAGATTTTTACCTTGTCAGCTCAGGGATTCGATCTGGCAACTTTTCGGTTACTAGTCCAACGCTCTAACCACTAGGCTACCTGCCGTTCCATTTGACATACGATTAGTCATTTCTGATAAGAAGGGTTAGATGAGTTTAACTGAATCATTTTTGTTTATTTGACACACTGTATTCCACATGTGCCCTTGTCAAAAGTAGTGCACTATATGTATGCCATTTGAGAGACACACATATCTGGGACTGTAAAATGAACATTGTGAGATACAGAAAAGCCACGCATTGAGTCAGTCAGCTCATTGAGCATGATGAAATGAGCCAGGTTTCCATTCCCTGCTTGTACATTGGAAACGGTGATAGATTGTAATGGGTGTTTCTGACGAACGTCTCTGTAAATCAAGTGCGTGAGGCGCCGACTGATTGAGTTGTCTGTGGAGTGAACTCGGTTTAAACTCACCACCTTGCTTTTCTCTGACCGTAGGACCAAATTCAATCAAAACACAATTCACGTTGTTCCTATGATGTATATGTTCTTTCCTTGATATCGAAATCGGTTTGATTTAGTTTCCTCAGAAAAACATCACATCACGCTTTTATAGGAGAAAGGAGAAGGTGATTTTGCCACTGTCTAAATTGAGGTCCAGACTGTGTTAAAAACAAATAACCAATGATTTTGTCTTACAAAGGACAGTGATAAACAGCCAGTAATTGTTATGCTCTTGCAATGTAGGTTGCATTACAAGTAGGGACAGCAGCTTGTGACAGAATGCCATTTCAGATGTTTGCCAGTTAAAACACATGGGGCATGATTCTTACATGGTATCTCTGCACAAAGATGGAAGCCTTACTGCAGATGAAATAATGGTTCGGAGAATACGGGTTGTATCTAATCACTTTTAATGATGGAAGACATGAAAGTGTCAAAATAATGACTTTGCGTTTGGGACTGATCCTTGCTGGGGTATTGTAACTTGAGGGCAGACTCAATTGGATATGCAATTTTACACTGCTAGTCTCACGGATTTTTAAATCCACAGGCTCAGTGGCTGGCAGGGTGCTTGAAGTGTTGCCCGAGCTAATGCAGCCAAAGAGGTAGCTGCAGTCAAAATAGGAGTAGGGTCAGGTTGCCCCTGATCTATGGCCAATTTTTTGTATTGACCCCCTGATTATTAGGTTTAGGGAAGGTAATCTAAATCCAGATCTGTGCCAGCAGGCCACAGGAAATAACTTTGAAACAGGGTGTACCATTTTAAAGTGTTTTTGACCCAAAACTTTTCTGCCACTGTGAGGATCTGTCTATCCTTTCATCCTGCCTGTGTGATTATTGTATCTCCTGCAGTTTGGGGTTATAGAGTGAGCCTAGTCGCAGTGAGGTTATTTATATTAATGGATTTCACTATTGAGTAGTTCTGAGCAGTTAGTAGCCATCTGTGGTTCGAGACAGTGAGGAGCTGAGCTAAGTTCTGGTGACCATTAAGGGCATTCTACTCCTAAATGAATTCAAATTATATGATGCTGACACCATCTAAAATATAACTTCCACCTACCGGAATGAGCTGAATAACATATTGGACCATGCAGAGAAATTAACATTCAATTATCTGACAACAGCTCTGGTGAACATTCCTGCAGTCGGCATGCCAATTACACGCTCCCTCAAAACCTGAGACATCTGTGGCATTGTGTTGTGTGCCAAAACTGCACATTATAGAACAGCATTTTGTCCCCAGCACAAGGTGCATCTGTGTAATGATCATGCTGTTTAATCAGCTTCTTGATATGCCACACCTGTCAGCTGGATGGATTGTCTTGTGAAAGAAGAAATGATCACTAACAGGGATGTAAACACATTTCTGCACAACATTTGAGAGAAATAAGCTTTCTGTGCATATGGAACATTTCTGGGATCTTTTATTTCAGCTCATGAAACATAGGACCAACACTTTACATGTTGCATTTTATATTTTTGTTCAGTATGTAAACAATAACCTAAATGTCGTCGAATTTTGCTGGGACGATTCAGGGTGGAGATGCAGGTGGGAAAAAGGGTGCAGCCTTCTTACTTCATGCTATCTTGACTGAGCTCCTATGTCCAGCACCAGGAAATGGACTCCAACATCTCAGAAGAGGGAAGGTATTTTCGTTTAGCCAGTTGCTTGTAATTAGCTGGATGGCTATAGAGATTAGCTCTGAATCACTATGAGTGGTGCAGTGCAGACTAATTTATTGCATGCGTATGACAGCTCTCCAAAGCGCAAGAAGTATGAATGCTCTGAATTCTGCTGAGGCCGCAAAGCATTAAATTCTGTATGGCCACTGCAGAAGTCGGATTGACCATTTAGAGCCTTTTAGTGGCCAACAGTTTTGACTTGAATCTATGGCAAGACCTTAAATTGATGTCTAGCAGTGATAAACAACCAATTTGACAACGTTTGAAGAAATTTGAAAACAATAATGGGCAAATGTTGCACAATCCAGGTGTGGAAAGCTCTTAGAGACTTACCTAGAAAGACCCACAGCTGTAATCGCTGCCAAAGGTGATTCTAACATGTATTGACTCAGGGGGTTGACTACTTATATAATGAAGAAATATTCATATTTTTTTCATGTAACGCAACAAATGTGGAAAAAGTCAAGGCTTGTGAATATTTTCTGAAGGCACTGTAAACCCTGGATTACTGATACTATGTATTCTATAGCTTCCAACATGTTTGACAATGGTGGATGAGGGTCAAGATGGCGGCACGGTGTCTTCAACACAGCGCGCCCTACCAGTCATCTAGTTTATAAAGTCCATTCAGAAAGTATTCTGACCCCTTCTCTTTTTCAACATTTTGTTACGTTACAGCCTTGTTCTAAAATAAAAAACTGAAATATCACATCACATTTTATATAAAGTACCTGTCAAATGTTTCCTTCTTAATGCGTTTGAGCCAATCAGTTGTGTTGTGACAAGGTATGGGTGGTATACAGAAGATAGACAAATTTGGTAAAAGACCAAGTCCATATTATGGCTAGAACAGCTCAAATAAGCAAAGAGAAACAACAGTCCATTACTTTAAGACATGAAGGTCAGTCAATCTGGAAAATTTCAAGAACGTTGAAAGTTTCTTCAAGTGCAGTCACAAAAATCATCAAGCGCTATGATGAAACTGGCTCTTATGAGGTCCACCACAGGAAAGGAAGACCCAGACTGTTCAGAGGCGACTGCTTGAATCAGTCCTTCATGGTTGAATTTCTGCAAAGAAACCACTACTAAAGGACTCCAATGAGAATAAGAGACTTGCTTGGGCCAAGAAACACGATCAATGGACCTTAGACCAGTGGAAATCTGCCCAAATTTGAGATGTTTGGTTCCAACTGCCTTGTCTTTGTGAGACGCAGAGAAGTTGAACGGATGTTCTCCGCGTGTGGGGTTCTCACCGTGAAGCATGGAGGAGGTGATGTGATGGTGTGGGCATTCTTAACCAGCATGGCTACCACAGCATTCTGCAGCAATACGCCATCCCATCTGGTTTGCACTTAGTGGGACTGTAATTTGTTTTTCAACAGGACAATGACCCTGCACACCTCCAGGCTGTGTAAGGGCTATTTGACCAAGAAGCAGAGTGATTGAGTGCTACATCAGATGACCTGGCCTCCACAATCACACGACCTCAACCCAATTGAGATGGTTTGGGATGAGATGGACCGTAGAATGAAGGAAAAGCAGCCAACAAGTGCTCAGAATATGTGGGAACTCCTTCAAGACTGTTGGAAAAGCATTACAGGTGAAGCTGGTTGAGGAAATGCCAAGAGTGTACAAAGCTGTCATCAAGGCAAAAGGTGGCTACTTTGAAGAATATTAAATATATTTGGATTTGTTTAACACTTTTTTGGTTACTACATGATTCCATATGTGTTATTTCATAGTTTTGATGTCTTCACTATTATTCTACAATATAGTAAAGATAAAGAAAAACCCTTGAGTAGGTGTGTCCAATCTTTTGACTGGTACTGTAAGTATTCAGACCCTTTACGCAGTACTTTGTTGAAACACATTAGGCAGCAATTACAGCCTTGAGTCTTCTTGGGTATGACACCGTAAGCTTGACACATCTGTACTTGGGTAGTTTCTCCCATTCTTCTCTGCAGAATCTATCAAGCTCTGTCAGGTTGGATGGGGAGCATCAGCTCTCTCCAGAGATGTTCGATCGGGTTCTAGTCCGGGCTCTGGCTGGGCCACTCAAGGTTTTTAAGACTTGTCCCGGAGCCACTCCTGCATTGTTTTGGCTGTGTGCTTAGGGTTGTTGTTGCACCTTCGCCCCAGTCTGAGGTCCTGAGCGCTCTGAAGCAGGTATTCATCAAGGATCTCTCTGTACTTTGCTCCGTTCATCTTTCCCTCAATCCTGACTACTCTCCCAGTCCCTACTCTCCCTGGCTTCCATCTGGCCACTCTACCATAAAGGCCTGAATGGTGGAGTGCTGCAAAGATGGTTGTCTTTCTGGAAGTTTCTCCCATCTCAACAGAAGAAATCTGGAACTCTGTCAGAGTGACCATCGGGTTCTTAGTCACCTCCCTGACCAATGCCCTTCTCCCTCGATTGCTCAGTTTGGCCAGGTGGCGAGCTCTACAAAAAGTCTTGGTGGTTCCAAACGTCTTCCATTTAAGAATGATGTAGGCCACTGTGTTCTTGCGGATCTTCAATGCTGCACAATTATTTTGGTACTCTTCCCCAGATTTGTGACTGGACACAATCCTGTCTCAGAGCTCTACAGAAAATTCCTTCGACCTCATGGCTTCTTCGACCTCATGGTTTTTGCTCTGACATGCACTGTCAACTGTGGGACCTTTATATAGACAGGTGTGTGTCTTTCCAAATCATGTCCTATCAATTGAGTTTGCCGCAGGTGGACTCCAATGAAGTTAGGTAAATTGCTAAACCATTCTACAATGGGGTTGTCAGATTTTTCTCTTCAATACTCGTTTTGTTTGCAGAGGAAAAGCAAATGTGAACTGTTCTAGCGTCTTCAATGTGTCCAACTGCAGTAATATTTTTTCATGTTACATATTTTTTTTGCCGTGGCTGCAATAATATTGCTGTGGTGCAGCGCCACAGCTAAATGACTGCAGCAGAAACACTGATGTAATCTCATGTCGATGAGGACTGAATTCTGGAGGTTTTTATTCTAGGCGCGAAGATGTCTAAATAATAATATGAAAATTAGAAAGTGAACGATTAAAAAAAAAGTTTAGCTCAGTGAGGAATTGGGGATGTCCTGATTTGCGATATATTATCTACTTTTACAGCCAGGGTTTCATTTAAATTGGCCTTGGCACAATACTTTTATTGGACATTATTCTGAGTTTTGGCGATGTTGAAATTCATTGGCACAAAACACAGCCTAAATAAGTATTCACTGTGGAAGTTGATAAATGTAGGCCATTCTGAAGAAATATATGCACAGCACTTAGTTTTAAGCATCAATTTATCCGTTTTCTTGCTCAAACTGAAAACAGCACCAGTCAAACTCTAACCTCTTGGAAACACAGGGATGTCGGGTACGGGATTAATATTATCAGAGGACCTTAGAATTTGCCCCGCTATATAAAAATGACTGACCTGGCCCATTCGCACAGGACAAAAATTATGGATGTGGTGTTTAAATAAATACATTATCCGACATCCCCCAGTAAAATTCTCTGACGCATTGTACATTCATCAGATGTTGTACCAAACCTAATCCATTTGCAATGCAAACGTTCCAGAATTGTATTCATGGAGATCTTTATAGCTTAGGGATTAACCAAGATATTGGCCAGCAAATTGCAATTTCTCTCCTGTTGTGACCTATGCTTTGAAAGCACCACTGGAGGCAGAAAAACATATTTGTAACAAGTGACAGTAGCCCTATTCCCGGATCCTACCACAACAAAGCCATGTATTTTATCAAACTGGTCAGAGTGGTTCTGGTTGTAATTTAGTTGTCAGGCAGGTGTGATTGCTTCTTGTGGACTGGACTCGGACTCCTTAAGAGAAACCAAATTACAATGTAGAACCAGTGCAGCGGCTGACACACAAAGGGCTTTTTACCTTCAGGATGGTCATGATGACACACTTCCAGGTAGATGTCTATGTTAGCCCCTCCATCCCGCTCTCTAAAGCCTTGCTCATACCATGCTGAAGTTGTTTTCATCATCCCCAGCCCCACTTACTAGTTTCTTCCTTAGACTTTTATCCGTAGGAGGCCCCAGAACGGCGACCGGCACACCGTAGAGGCAGGAAGCGGGATAATGGTGTGGGGAAATTGGTACTTGATTGCGGGCGGTCGTGTTGTAAATTGGACCGCCGACCTGGATGTTCTTTGAAAAGACCGCTAAGGGTTCTGCAGGGGTGGCAGTGGGAACGGAATGATTTTTTGTATTTTTGTTGTGTGAAAGAGAAAAGTCGAGTGCCAGTGATGATACATTTTAAAGTAGGAGTCCATGTCTGTAGAAAACGGGCCAGCGTTCTGTAGATCTTCAGTAGTCACTTGGGGGACGGCAAGGTCCCTCCTCTTCTCTGCCCATCCACATTTTATCTGTCACGTGCTTCTTAAACAACAGGTGCAGACTAACAGTGACGTGCTTACTTTCGGGTTGTTTTCCAACAATGCAGAGTGAAAGATAATAGAAATAGTGACACGAGGAATAAATACACAGTGAAGAACAATAATGAGTAAAAAAGAACATGGCTATAAATACAGGGAGTACCAGTACTATATATACAGGGAGTACCAGTACTATATATTCAGGGAGTACCAGTACTATATATACAGGGAGTAACAGTACTATATATACAGGGAGTACCAGTACTATATATACAGGGAGTACCAGTACTATATATACAGGGAGTACCAGTACTATATATACAGGGAGTACCAGTACTATATATACAGGGACTACCAGTACTATATATACAGGGACTACCAGTACTATATATACAGGGAGTGCCAGTACCAAGTCCAAAAAGCCTTTTGTGTCCAACACAAATAGGAAGGCGAAGGGTCTCCTTTAAAAACTCGCCGTTGCATTTTGAGGGTTGTATGGGTAGGTTAAGAAAAGGCTTTGGTGTGGTAGAGTGAGACGTTGAATGTGTTGACAAACATTCAATGAATTGGAATTGTCTACCTTTGCACACACCACTCTCTCCCTGTGCAACCTGTTGATGTTCGATGCACTAGTAGTCTATGCACTCTGCATATCAATGCATTTGGATGGAAAACAATCCAAATATTCTGTCTTTTGTGGTGTTTTTGATTACAAGCATCCCATTGCTGTTCCTTTGTATTGTGAATGTTGTGATTGCAGGATTGTAATTAGAGGACTCAACGACTGTGATTGATTTCAATCAAATTTATATAGGGAGGTGAAAACCTTGATTAATGTATTGAAGGGAATTTGCAGCAAGGCATGCCCTTCCATAGTAATTTCCAGGATCTCATTCTTTGAAAAACATGTCTATGTTGCATAAAGAATTAGAATATGCTGGCAGAATCAGAAAAATAGGTGTTACCCACAGCATGATGAGGGATGACTCCTGACACATTAATCTGCCTTTAAATTGGTTCCTCCTTTTCAGGGTTGATATGGTGCAGATGGACCTTGTTGTCGTCAAGTGGTTGACCCGCTTGCAATCGAAATATCTACACAGGCTGCCAACGTTTTTTTAGTCAATGTCATAGATATGGCATGGTTTTCCTATTCTCACAGCATGGGGGCTATAGTTAAAAGATACCTATTCACAAGCAACAATATTAATCTTTGAGCTTCCTCCCTTTCCTCCCTCGTTCCCTCCCTCTGTGAGGGGGTATCTTGAGTGGCGCTACTATTACCTACAGTGAGTTTCTGGCTCCTGCTGAGAGAGCTCAATTAATCTAGGTGCTCAACTCGTACAAAGTAGCCAGGCAGTGCAGCAGCACTCTGCTCCGAAGTGCCCCCTTCAGCGAAAAAAAGGAGGGGGGGCCAGAGACTGAAACACGTCAAAATTCTAAACTGAAAAAGGGTGGCACCGGCGCTCGACTCCCACTCCACACCCTCGTTGCGCACCCAGCTCACCAAGCCTGGGTGGAAAAAAGGGAAGCTAGGAAGCACAGACCGGAGACTCTGATAGTTGCAGCTCATCAGCTCTACTCAGAAGCCAGCAAAGTGTAAAGCTGTAGCGTTGTCAAAACTCGCAGGACTTCTGGATCACTGAGCGAGACCGGGACAGGGGGGTAGACATGGGTGCTTTGATGGTCATCTTTTCTCTTCAGAAAGATCAGAGGCGCAAGAGGACAGGTAGGCCAGGGTGTGTGTGTGTGTGGGTGGGGGGGGGGGGGGTCGTAATCACTAAGCTAGATTACTCATACTACTGAAGACATTGAGGTAATATGCTCAATTTGAATTGCTTTCAAAGCCCAGACCTGAATGAGTTCCTTATCTTTTCATTCTCTAATATGCATTTCCTGTGTTTTATTTGCAACATGTTTTAGGGTGTTTGTTTTCTTCAATCCCCTACTGACTTTTCCACTAGTAATGTGTTGTTGGGTTCATTATACTCCTGTATGAATTAATGTGCCACACCACCAGTCCATGAAATTGACTCCACATAATTTACCCCTTGAACTTTCGAATGCCACCTTCCACAATTTAAATGGGTAATCTGGGATTGATACATACATGTTTGAACTTTTAAATGAATGACATATAGCCATTGGTTCTTGAAGAATATAACTTAAAGCTAAATGCCTCACAAGTTTAGTTCAACTGGCATCTGAACCCAAAATATAAACTTGTTTTTGTAAACAATGTAATTGTAAACAAACACTATATAGCTTCAAAACATGATAACAACTATAATGTTCATCCAATGGATGAATTTGAGTGTTTTATGAATTTGAGTGATTCAGCTCCATCCCTCAGCTATTTACCAGAAAAGTGATGCAGTGACTGCTTTGTTGACTGCAATGCAGAATTCGCTCCGCCATTTCCTGGTTGCAAAAATTTGAATAGTTTGCCTAATTTCAGTTTGTGACAAAACAAGCAAGAATAGTGTAGAGAATTATTGTAAACCGTTGTGAAATATATTTTCCATAACCAACAACATTGTATTTTCAGCTGTTTTGAAGCTGATGTACAAAACCAAAAGTAAAAACTAAACTTAAGATCGGGAAGCATAGGAAATAACACTCATAGAGCAGATCTACTGCTCCTTTGACTTGCTTTCAATGAGAATGACAGATCTATAAGTCACATTTTTATGAGAAGTTGGTTGGGTCGCCCAAAAAGTTACGTATTGCAGCTTAAAACAGAGTGTAAGACCATCCATTTAAGGACAATAAAATATTTAACAGGGGGTCAGTCATGGTGGTAGTGGTGGGGGTTGTAAGTTGTCAAAAGTTATATTTAGTCATTTGGTGCTGTATGAGAGACTGATCACTGATGGATCACTCTTATCTTAAGCCATATTTCATTGAAGTCTTGTGAAACAAGCTGAAAGCAAAATGAATGGGGGAGCCATTCTTAGGCAATAGATCAGTTTTGACAGCTCTGTCTGTGCAATGTAAGCACATTTCACCAGAACCCAGATAGGAGAACATGTGGACCAGGCAGGCACAATTCCCCTCCATAAACTCTTAAATGTACATTTCTAAAATGTTCAACTTTATATTTATCATCTCCAGCACCACCCCAACATCAACATATGTGAAAATTGCATTTTTCTGTTTTTTTTTGGGGGGGGGGGGGGGGGTTAAATGAAGATGAGTGTTTCCAATGACATCATCAACCAATTAAGACAATTAGTAGGCCAAGCCTACTATTCATAATTGCTTCAAATCACAATGCACACTGATGTCATTGGAAACACTTATCTTCCTCCTTTTCTATATTTTTTGTTGGGAAAAAAAGGTAATATTTTCACACTTTGATGTTGGGGTGGTGCTGGAGATGATTTAATATGAAGTTGAACATTTAGTTAAATTTCCATTTAAGCTGAAATCAAAACCTCCAAATTGGTTGACTACTCACTCACTGTGCTCAGCATTGTAATGAGCTCTTATTATCATGGTCTAAATTATTTAGCATTTCGCCATGAAGAGTGTGTGTGTGTGTGTGCGTGCGTGCGTGCGTATGAGATTTGAAGTTGAGTTCAAACCCAGACTGAGCTCCTGGGACCATCACAGTGGATGGAAGTGATTTTATGAATTGGGCTGATTCGTTGCATGGTTAACACATGGGGCCAGAAGCCCTGAGTGCCACTCCACTACCCACTCAGTGTTCCACATTAATTACCAAAGCTGCTCTCACCTACATGTGAAGAGCCACTGTTTTAGTTAGCGCCTTGCCAACCGTACCCTCAAACTCCTCTCTCTTCTACTCCATTCAGACCCATTCTTTTGAAGTGTCTCAAGGTGAAAAAATACGAGACTGTACTCGTGATGGTGGTTCAGCATGATGCTACAGTAGGTCCACCAAAATCATAGAAATCAGTTTATATAGAGTTAAATATGTAATTCTATGGGTAGGTCTAGATATATGACTCTTTTGTTCAGTGTTGGTCTGAGTGGGTTTTTGAGCTTCTGAAGTATTCCAATGTGAAATGATGTAAGATTGTAGTTATGGTGGTTTCATTATGATTGTAGGTCTAGGTGTAGGGGGCTTGTTGTCGACGTAATCTGCTGTGAATCAATCTTTTCAGGGTTTGTTTGTGAGTGGTTGGCGTAGGAGTGCTGCACTCGATGCACTACCTCTCAGATAGAAACGGCAAAACATCAAGTGACTCAACCCCTTAGTGGGTAAATGGATGTCTGTTTTGTACTTTTCTAATCTGTCATATGAAGGTGAATGGTTGTATAAGCAAGCACTATATGGTTTCCACCCCTCCCTCTGCACTGTTCATTTAGTTTAAGTTTCATGTTAAAATCATGTAATGTACCAGGCAGAAAAAGGCAATTTCAGCTCTACCATGATGTACCACACTTGAGTGATGTGTGTCCTTGCCTGCTACATGGATGAGCTTCCCGATCTAATGCATAGGCTGTAGCTCAAGAGACCAACACAGTCTTGTAGCATGTAGAAGACCTGGGTTTGAACCCAGTTGGTCACACATGCACTTTTGTTTACGGCAATCCCTGTTCGTTTTGTTAATTGATTGTTGTGATCTTCCTCTGTTTCGGTCGGGGGGTCTCGAGTGGATCGTGTTGCTGGCCGGGCCCCGGTACAGGACTTCTGGTGTTCACAGGACTACAAGAGACTTGTAACATCCGCAGGGAGAGCAGCTGCCACTACACCCATAGTACTGCTCAGCCATGATCAGTCCATTTTCCACTATGCTCACAGCAGAAGTGCCACAAGCACACAATCACTACGTGTTTATATGTTGTGCTGTATGTCTGTTTGAGCGTGAATTTTGTTACGGATCCCTAAAGTTGTATAAGTTGTCATCGCATTCCAATTACATGGTTGCCATTCACTCAGTGCTACTAAATCCCACAGTTCATGGCCACCCTACTAAGTAACACATACAGTGCATGAAGTAGCTTTATAGCATGCCTTTATACCACACTGTGTATTGCTACTGTCCATAAAATTCAACTTTAAAACAAAGGTCCTGATTCTTTTTGATCACTAAAGATCCATGGCATTTATCACAAGAGGGTTGTTCCCTTTTGAAAAGGGCACAACTCTATTGCTTTCAAAACACACGTATTTACAGAGCAAATCCATAGCACTTACTTTTCGTTCCTGAGACCACACTGGGTTAGTTGAACGTTTTTCAAAAGCATATTACCGCCGATTTAGACCTCTGCTATACCGACCCAAGCCAGATGGGCCCCGAAACAGTTTTCATCAATAACTAGGATACGGGTAATGCTCGAGTATCACCAAATTATTCTGTAACATTTTGAAGCTGAGCCAATTTCTCGTGCTCTGACTAAGATCATAACATGGTGTCAGAAGTGCTTCAACCTCACCAAATATAAGACAGGAGAGATTATTTCACAGAAAATGTTCCTTGTTTTGTCTGAGTTTAGAGTTAAAAAAAAAGAAGTAGCTAACAGCTCTCAAGTCTCGTCATTGAGCAGAGCAGCCCAAACAAAGCTGTTGCTATGGATACTCACAGACCCAGAGCTGTCATGAGCAGAGCGTGAGTGACATTGAGGTGCAGCTAATGGATTTACTAACAGAGGAAGTTGTTTCTTGAATTTGGAAGAAGCAATGGGTAGGGTAGGGCCTGAACGTTGCAGGCATTTTATTTAACCCTTGTTTTACCAGGTAAGTTGACTGAGAACACATTCTCACACATTCTCACTCAAATCAAATTATGTTCTGGGCTAGGTATGTTCTGGGAAAGGTATGCTTTCGCCGAAAAGCATTTTATAAATATGACACTGTGGTTGGTTTAACAAGAAGTTAATCTTTAAACCTATGTAAAATATGTTTAGTTTTCTGAATTTTTATAATTCTGTAATTTAATTTGGCACTCTGCAACCTCACTGGATGTTGGCCAGATGGGACGCTAGCGTCCCACATACCCTAGAGAGGTTAACACGTTTAAATGTTTTACTCACGTTGGCCACGGTGAAGGAGAGCCTGCAGGTTTTGGTCGCGGGCCGTGTCAGTGGCACTGTATTGTCCTCAAAGCATGCAAAGAAGTTGTTTAATTTATCTAGGGGCATGACGTCGGTGTCCGTGATGGGGCTGGTTTCCTTTTTGTAATCCGTGTTTGACTGTAGACCCTGCCACATGCGTCTCCTGTCTGAGCCGTTGAATTGCGACTCTACTTTGTCTCTATACTGACGCTTAGCTTGTTTGATTGCCTTGTGAAGGGAATAGCTACACTGTTTGTATTCGGTCATGTTTCCAGTCGCCTTGCCATGATTAAAAGCAGTGGTTCGCACTTTCAGTTTTGTGCGAATGCTGCCATCAATCCACAGTTTCTGGTTGGGGAAGGTTTTAATAGTCACCGTGGGTACAACATCACTGAATAACTTGCCAATATACTCGCTCACCGACTCAGCGTATACATCAATGTTATTGTCAGAGGCTATCTGGAACATATCCCAGTCCACGTGATCGAAGCAATCTTGAAGCGTGGAATCCGATTGGTCGGACCAGCGTTGAACAGACCTGAGCATGGGCATTTCCTGTTTTAGTTTCTGTCTATAGGCTGGGAGCAACAAAATGGAGTCGTGGTCAGATTTGCCGAAAGGAGGGCGAGGGAGGGCTTTGTATGCGTCGCAGAAGTTAGAGTAGCAATGTTGCCAGCCCGTGTCGCGAATTCGATATACTGATAAAATTTAGGGAGCCTTGTTTTCAGATTAGCTTTGTTAAAATCCCCAGGTACAATAAACCTCAGGATATATGGTTTCCAGTTTACTTAGAGTCCAATGATGTTCTTTCAGGACGGTCGAGGTGTTGCTTGGGGGGGGGGATATACACGGCTGTGATTATAATCGAAGAGAATTCTCTTGGTAGATAATACGGTCGGCATTTGATTGTAAGGCATTCTAGGTCAGGTGAACAAAAGGACTTAAGTTCCTGTATGTTGTTATGATCACACCACGACTCGTTAATCATAAGGCATACACCCCTGCCCTTATTCTTACCAGGGAGATGTTTGTTTCTGTCGGCGCGATGCGTGAAGAAACCGGGTGGCTGTACCGACTCTGATAAAATATCCAGAGTGAGCCATGTTTCTGTGAAACAGAGAATATTACAATCTCTGATGTCTCTCTTTGGAAGGCAACCCTTGCTTGAATTTCGTCTACCTTGTTGTCAAGAGACTGGACATTGGCAAGTAGTATACTCAGGAGAGGTGAGCGATGAGCCTGTCTACGAAGCAGAAGACCACTCCGTCTGCCCCTTCTGTGGTGTCGTTGTTTTGGGTCGCCTACTGGGATCCGATCCATTGTCCTGGGTGGTTGTCCAAATAGAAGATCCGCTTCGGGAAAGTTGTATTCCAGGTCGTAATGTTGGTAAGTTGATGTTGCTCTTATATCCAATAGTCCTTCCCGGCTCTATTTAATAAAACTTCAGATTTCCTGGGGTAGCAATGTAAGAAATAATACATGAAAAAACAAAATACGGCATAGTTTCCTAAGAACGTGATGCGAGGCGACCGTAGAACTTATAGCAACACCATGGGGAATAGTTTCAAGGGAGAGGGGGGGGGGGGGGGGAAATGAACCCATTGGAAGCTGGGGATGATTAGTTGGCCATGTTTTGGCTGGGACACCGGGGTTAACACCCCTACTCTTACAATAAGTGCCATGGGATCTTTAGTGACTACTAAGAGTCAGGAGACCTGTTTAACATCCCGTCCGAAAGACTGCACGATACACAGGGAAATGTCCCAATCACTGTCCTGTGGAATTGAATTATTTAGTTTAGACCAGATAAACAGTTCCTCCTACTGTCCCTCCAACCCTGCTTAGCTTCAGAGGCAATCCAGCAGTGGGATGCAGGGTGGTATGCTGCTGGCAATGGGAAGAGCTTGGGCTTAAAATTAATGCACGTGCAGGACTCTACTGTTGATATTGCTTCAGTATTCATAGCCACACTCTTGAATAGTTTATTCATTACTCTACGCGCTCATACTGTATAATGGAGTTATCAGCAATGTTCCTCTCGGACTGCCATGCAGATTAAATATCAGCCCACATAGAAAAGCACAAGATTGAACCTCACTCAACTTTCTAGCGTTTTCCCCTTTAGTTAACACAATGTGGCTCCCGAGTGGCGCAGCGGTCTAATGCTCTGCATCTCAGTGTCAGAGGCGTCACTAAAGACGCTGGCTCGATTCCAGGCTGTATCACAACCAGCCGTGACTGGGAGTCCCATAGGGCGGTGCACAATTGGACCAGCGTCGTCCAGGGTTAGGGTTTGGCCAGGGTAGGCCGTCATTGTAAATAAGAATTTGTTCTTAACTGACTTGCCTAGTTAAATAAAATGTAATTAAAAATCAAACACTGTTTCGATATGCTGTGGGAATTGTGCTCAAATCAACCCTATATTAGCCACTTTCAATGTAACATACCGAAAAACATTAACTGTGCAAGAGATTTTCTTGTAGGCAGAGCGCATTGGAGTATGATTCTATTGCATTGACATGCACACCTCAGGCCTGTATACACAGATCGGTGCGCCATAACCTATCAGAGCTGCAGTAGCACAGAATGTAAATAGCCATTGCCATATATGGAGCTGTGCCATTCACTTTTGAACAGGACAGCATGAGCGGTCATGAGAAGATGCTCTTGTTTTGAGATCATGTAGCCACCTGTGCACATTGGTTCATATTATTTGCTGGTCAGTGAGTTATTAGCCCAGTTATAGCTCATTTCTAGTCAACGATGGGGAAGTGGTTGCTTCTTACGAGAGCACATAATGTGCGTTTCTAGCCATCTTTGAAAAGAAAGTCAGATAAAGATATTTTTTTATGTCTTAAAGGGGCATTGTTGTATTTTGAGACTGTCTTGAAAAAGATAAGTTCCTAATAGGCAGAGGGTCGCATCATTTGTCTGATAATGGTTTGGGAATAATGGTGGCTTCTTGCATCAAACAACATTTTTCACCAGCTTGTCTGAAGGACAGGTGGATAAACAGGTTAATGTCAAGTCCTTCATGTTTTTTTCAAATGTCACATTGAATGTAGGCCTACATTGAACACCACACATTTGCTGCTGCTGTAGGATACAACAGCTATTTCCATTTTAAAATGTTATGGTATACACATTTCTCCATTGTTTTTAATAGTAGGTCCCTCTGCTAGGCCTACATTATGATCAAATAGCCACAGTAGCCTACTTGGCCACTGTTAAAACTGTAACTTAGTTGGTACAGCCTCAGAGTTCATCAAGTTTGCGCTCAGCAGAACTGAAATTTCCTCAGTGCTGACATTTTTGTTGAGGTAACATTGGTTATCAGTATGAATACATCACACTGCTTCTCTGGGTAGAACTAATTTTATCCAATGTAAAAAACACAATTTCTAATTTTGCAACACAAGACCGATTTCAGCCGGTCGGTCACAATTCTTCTCTAATTAAAAATGTCTCTAATTTGTAAATCACGCTTGTAATATCTGTAGGCTACAGTAGCCTAAGCTTCAGAGGGGAGTTGCCTACACACGCACACATTGGCCATGATTTTCAGTTGGCAGGCAGACACTGGAAATCAGTTTCTGAGTGAGAGTGAGGGCTTTGCTTGAGTTTTTTATGGGTCTGAAGAAAATGCCTGGAAAGTAAAAACGTTTCTTTTAACCGGTTCCCAGGCTTATTAGTTAACATTGGTCTATTAACTAATAATGGTTCTGTTCTGGAAAAGTTTAGATCACTTAAGTTCCGGTTATATTTCTATTCCTCAAAAGAAAAATCTGGTTATTTTCCCTGAACTGGTTCTAGCCCCTGCTCACTACTGTAAGTCACCCTGGATAAGAGCATCAGCTAAATTACTCAAATGTAAATGCAGTTAAGAAGTTGTCTTAGCCATGCACAGACTGGCCTAGTCCCACTGAATGGACCATGACACATTTTTATATCAATATCAAGTAATCTCAATGTAACAATTAAGTACTTTACTGTAATTTTCAGGAGAAAAAAATATGTAAAAAAGCAACAAATAGCTTCTTAGCAAAGAGCAATTTCTGAAGTTAAAATGTAGCTAGGACTGTCGGAGTGGTCTGAGGGGGGAGTGGTAATCTGAAAATTAGCTGTTATTGGCAGGTTTGGAACTTTATTGTTTTTATTGGTCTGTTCACTAATTTACCCCTTGGTGATGTCACCATGGAAGGCAAAAACTCCCACCCAAACAGGCTGAAAATTCAGGTGTTCTTTTCAAACAGCTCTTACGCAAAAAGGTTATCATAATTTCACAGTAATATTCCAACCTCATAGTGGAAATGTATATACAACACTGAAAAATCCAATTTTTGACTACACTGGGCCTTTAAGAATTGCATATACCATTGCCTTTTTGGTCAGTTTTAATTACCCTTTCTGGGGGGCACTCTGACTGTTGCATCACTAACAGTATCTGAAACTTAAGCTAAATAATGATGGCGCAAATTGCATAATCCATCTGACCCCTTGGTTATTTTCAGTAGTTTTAAGTGTATTTGTACCTATTCAACTCCCCAAATTGCTCATTGCTCAGGTAATTTCCCCTCCAGTGACCTGATGAAGACCTGTAGTGTTAATGTGGTTTCCGTAAATGCACCTGGGAGTGTATATCTCACTGTGGAGTGTCTTTGTTCTGTTGCATAATTGATCAATGGAATGAGTAATGGGTAGTATTTGAATGAATAGTGGCCTCTACATTGATTCATAGTGGCGAACTCTCTAACCCGGTTGTTTCTGTCAGTGGCCTTTTGATGGCAGCAAAGTCACAAACACAGTATTGTATGTTGATTGCCGTCTGAAACCTAAACAATACAACAACCTGGGGAGGTGAAAAGAAAGGGCCATGTTTTTAGATATGCACACTGCCTTTTACACTGCTAAAAGGCAATCGATAGCAACATGCCTCGTTATAAGGTCATATTGTTATAGACTTGTCAGTTGTGTCCGAATGCATGATTGGTAGTGAGTATTGTGTGTGGTTAGATGGATTAAATAAAATCATGCAGTGCAACCATGTACTGGAAGTCATTCAGTTATAGCCTTTATCACTCTGCTTGTACTGTAACTGTGTCACTTGTATAAACTAGGGTACCAAGTGAGGATTTCCTACCTTGGACCACTTGTTACAGCTGTTGATAAACACATTTGGCAGATTATAATCAATGATTTATGTCATTACATGTTTAACCCTTTATTATGGTTGGTGTCTTTAACAGATATGTCATAAATCGTGTGACATAAAATATGACTTTTCTGTCCTTGCATTTATGGCAGTGTAAGTTGGTGTTATATCTTGTATTACGCATTAATCAGTTAAATTAGACATTGAACCTGAACCCTGGATCTAGCTGTCAAGAGTTTTTTTTTTTTTGTATAGAGAAATGCAGGATAAGTACTTAACATTTTGTGTCATACAGTACCAGTCAAAGGTTTGGACACATGCTCATTCAAGGGTTCTTCTTTATTTTTACTATTTTCTACATTGTCGAATAATAGTGAAGACATCCAAACTATGAAATAACACATATGGAATCATAAAGTAAACAAAAAATTGTTAAACAAATCAAAATATTTAATATTTGAGATTCTTCAAAGTAGCCACCCTTTGCCATGATGACAGCTTTGCACACTCTTGGCATTCTCTCAACCAGCTTATTCATGAGGTAGTCACCTGGAATGCATTCCAATTAACAGGTGTGCCTTGTTAAAAGTTAAGTTGTGGAATTCCTTTCCTTTAATGCGTTTGAGCTAATCAGTTATGTTGTGACAAGGTAGGGTTGGTATACAGAAGATAGCCCTATTGGTCCATATTATGTCAAGAACAGCTCAAATAAACAAAGAGAAATGACAGTCCATCATTACATTAAGACATGAAGTTAAGTCAATCCGGAATATTTCCACAACTTTGAAAGTTTCTTAAAGTGCAGTCGCTAAAACCATCAGCGCTATGATGAAACTGGCTCTCATGAGGACCACTACAGGAAAGGAAGACGCAGAGTTACCTCTACTGCAGAGGATAAGTTCATTAGAGTTACCAGCTTCAGGCCTACCGGGTGGCGCAGTGGTTAAGGGCGCTGTACTGCAGCGCCAGCTGTGCCACCAGAGACTCTGGGTTCACACCCAGGCTCTGTCGCGACCGAGAGGTCCGTGGGGCGACACACAATCGGCCTAGCGTCGTCTGGGTTAGTGAGGGTTTGGCCACTCCTGTGGCGGGCGTGGCGCAGTATGCGCTAACCAAGGTTGCCAGGTGCACGGTGTTTCCTCCGATACATTGGTGCAGCTGGCTTCCGGGTTGGATGGCGCTGTGTTAAGAAGCAGTGCGGCTTGGTTGGGTTGTGTATCGGAGGTTGTGTATCGGAGGACGCATGACTTTCAACCTTCTTCTCTCCCGAGCCCGTACGGGAGTTGTAGCGATGAGACAAGATAGCTACTAAACAATTGGATACCACAAAATTGGGGAGAAAAAGGGGTAACAAAAAAAGAGTTACCAGCTTCAGAAATTGCAGCCCAAATTAAATGCTTCACAGAGTTCAAGAAACAGACACGTCAGCTGTTCAGAGGAGACTGCCTTCGTGGTCAAATCAGGCCTTCGTGGTCAAATTGTTGCAAGGAAACCACTACTAAAGGACACCAATAATAAGAAGAGACTTGCTTGGGCCAAGAAACACGAGCAATGGACATTAGACCGATGAAAATCTGTCCTTTTGGTCTTTTGTGATTTTTGGTTCCAACCACCGTGTCTTTGTGAGACGCAGAATAGGTGAACGGATGATCCCCGCGTGTGTGTTTCCCACGGTGAAGCATGGAGGAGGTGTGATGGAGTGGGGGTGCTTTGCTGGTGACTGTCAGTGATTTATTTAGAATTCAAGGCACACTTAACCAGCATGGCTACCACAGCATTCTTCAGCAAAATGCCATCCCATCTGGTTTGCGCTTAGTGGGACTATCATTTATTTTTTCAATGAGACAAAACACACCTCCAGGCTGTGTAAGGGATATTTGACCAAGGAGAGTGAGAGTGCTGTATCAGATGACCTGACCTCAACCCAATTGAGATGGTTTGGGATGAGTTGGACTGCAGAGTGAAGGAAAAGCAGCCAACAAGTGCTCAGCATATGCGGGAACACCTTAAAGACTGTTGGAAAAGCATTCCTCATGAAGCTGGTTGAGAGAATGCCAAGAGTGTGCAAAGCTGTCATATTAACAAAGGGTTTACAATGTACAAAATAGTCAAATTAAAGAAAAACATTTGAATGAGTAGGTGTCCAACTTTTGACTGGTACTGTATATATATTTTTTAAATCCGAAATATGACCAGAGAACAATTTTCAGAAATTATTTCAAAACTCACACAAAGTAGGCTATTTGATGCTTTTTACTTCTGTAAAAATGCAAACAACTATTCAGTTACTATTTCAACATGTAGATAACCTCTCTCAATAAGGTTTAGTACCGACCAGGCCTGACACATAATGTAGAAATAGTAGCCTACTTTGACAAAAATTCACTGAATGTAACGAATATGAGATAGATAGAGAGAAGAAACAAATCATAACTGTCCAGGGACAATTTTTAAAAGTACACCATTTCCCTAAATGATTTGTAGTACATGTTGATATTTCACATTGTCATTTTTAGCCTAAAACATGTCATGGAACTTCTGGAAGCACGGCCCCATCGTGCAAAGTGGCAACGAATACGTAGTGCACCCAAAGAAGGTTTCTACACATCTCCCACTCTTTGCCCTGTGTCCACTCTGGATGCACACCGCCCTCTCTTGCAGATCTTCAAACTTCACCTGCTTTCAAATGATGAGTTTAAACTCAGTCCACATGCCCTGGTGCCACTCTCTTTGCTCTCCTCTTCCTGGCACAGTAGCTGCCAGGAAGAGGCTGCATTTTGAATGCCTTCTTGGACCAGCGCCTGTGGTTTCTGGAAAGGAGCCCCCACACAATGTACGCCTTTGTGATGGCAATGTTGAGCATCCCCAAACACATATACTTCCACCATTTTCAGCCTGTGCGTCAAACATTGTAATAGCTCCTCAGCTGGTCAAGATGGTCAACCCTTCCCTGTCCCATTTTCTTGTTCTCTATTACAAGCTCTGGAACAGATATATACAGTGCATTCGGAAAGTACTGTATTCAGACCCCTTGACTTTTTCCACATCATTACGTTACAGCCATATTCTAAAATTGATTATTTTGTTTTTTCCTTCATCCATCCACACACAGTACCCCATAATTACAAAGCAAAAAAACGTTTTTTATACATTTTTACAAATTTGTAAAATAAAAAAAAAATGTAATTGAAATTACATTTACATAAGTATTCAGACCCTTTACTCAGTACTTTGTTGAAGCACCTTTGGCAGTGATTACAGCCACAAGTCTTCTTGGGTATGACGTTACAAGCTTGGCACACCTGCATTTGGAGTTTCTCCCATTCCTCTCTGCAGATCCTCTAAAGCTCTGGCAGGTTAGATGGGGAATGTTGCTGCATGGCTATTTTCAGGTCTCTCCAGAGATGTTCGATCAGGTTCATGTCCGGGGTCTGTCTGGGCCTCTCAAGGACATTCAGAGACTTGTCCCAAACCCACTCATGCATTGTCTTAGCTGTGTACTTAGGGTCGTTGTCTTATTGGAAGGTGAACCTTGGCCCCAGTCTGAGGTCCTGAGCGCTCTGGAGCAGGTTTTCATCAAGGATCACTAGTCTGCATTGGCTCGCAAAACCAACTTTAACTTCTTTCCTACTAGACACAGAGACATACAAATGGCATCCACAAGTGTATCTGACCCTGGGGAAGTAGATAAAGGGGGTCATTGTCAACATCCCTAAGTATCCCTAACACAAAATGGTTGGATTAGACGATTGCTTTCTTTGTGTGAATTCTCTGTCAGTGTGTTTGCAAGCCCTGGCTCTATTATCAGTTTATGGAAGACAGCCATACAGGATTCAATTTTATTTTGTCATTGTACCCCATTCCATTACTTGGAAGCTACTGAGAGCAAAATAAAATAAATTTGCAATTAAGCTTATTGCTTGAAAGGCTACAGGCCAGAAGGGCTTGCCTCATGTAATTTCACCAACAAATGGAAAACAATGTTTTTACGCTTCCAGGAGTATTTGTCAGGAGTTAAGAATTCAATGGTAACTCGATTTCAATGCACTCCAGGAAGCCATAGTCCCTCTGTTTGTCTACTGTGAGGACGTGCCAAGAGCTGGTGTAATGAGAGCAAATCTCGAAGAATGTGCTGTTGGCTGTTTGCACAAGAATATGAAGCAAACGCCATCTGAGCATCCACTGTTTTTTTTGTTGTGTTTGAGCATGTTATGAAGTTTGCCGAAGTTATCTGGCTTCCCTTCACTGGGGAAGACCTTGAATTGGCATACATTTATATACGGGTGGAACTCGTGAGATTAAGATTAAGGGTGCAGAAGAATCTTTGCCTATACCTTTTCTTCTTGCCCTTTGAACTGTTCTGAATAGCGTGATTTCTAATTGAAACGTAACATGACCATGTTATTCCTGTGGAAGAATGACCATTGTGGAGATGTCTTTGTAGATTTGTTTTTGGTATTTCTGGGGCTGCTAGTCAGGGCAGTTTCTGATTTCATAGTTCCGCAATCCACACTGATCTTTAATGAACGCCATTTGAGACGACTCAGCTGTACAGTAGCTCCCATAATTGCCATCACCCATCTGCTGGATGTGGCAAACTGTGTGCGGGAGTGACGTTTGTCATGCAGCAGCTCAGGTCTTGATTGCGTTCATTTCGATTTCCCAGGGACTATAATTATCTTTTACTTCAGTTTGTGTGATTTGAGAATTGATAGAATATGGAACAAACTCCATGAACTCCAGTACTTTCCCTAAGCCCCTATACACTGTCAGTTCTTTCTCAGTCACTCAGTCCAGCCTGTCCTGACATCTCACAAAATCACACCAGCTAGCAACACAAAACAACCTACCAACAGGGCCTGAGAGCTATATTTAGTGAGCCCAGCTGCTACAAAAAAAAGTAACTGATAGCACCTTAAATGAGCTGGTTAAAAGCATTAACGCCGCTGAGGTAGTTGCCATGGTAAATCATCAATATTTCCAAGGGTCTCTCTCTAGAGCAACATTGAGAGAAACATGGTATGTGTGCTGTTAATGACAGTCTCTGTGGGCGTCCTAATTGTTGTAGCGCGTTGCAATTATATCCCATATTGTCACCTTTGGTTCGTTGAATTTCTCATATACATACACTACCGATCAAAGGTTTTAGAACACCTACTCATTCAAGGGTTTTTCTTTATTTTGACTATTTTCTACATTGTAGAATAATAGTGAAGACATGAAAACTATGAAATAACACATATGTAATCATGTAGTAACCAAAAAAAGTGTTAAACATATCAAAATATATTTTATATTTGAGTTTCTTCAAATAGCCACCCTTTGCTTGATGACAGCTTTGCATTCTCTCAACCAGCTTCACCTGGAATGCTTTTCCAACCGTCTTGAAGGAGTTCCCACATATGCTGAGCACTTCCCTTCACTCTGTGGTCCGACTCATCCCAAACCATCTCAATGTGGTTGAGGTCAGGGGATTGTGGAGGCCAGGTCATCTGATGCAGCACTTACCACTCTCCTTCTTGGTCAAATAGCCCTTACACAGCCTGGAGTTGTGTTGGGTCATTGTCCTGTTGAAAAACAATGGATAGTCCTACTAAGCGCAAACCAAATGGGATGGCACATCGCAGCAGAATGCTGTATGTATGTATATTCGCATTGCCCAAAAGCCACAAAATACACCGGAATGGATTTCTGCAAATATATAAAAACCATGGGAGTTACATTTTACATTTGGTAACTTCACAGTCCTATTGATCAAACAACCATGAAAAGGTAAGCTCTCTCTCAGTTATGTACATCAACAAAAACAAGATCAACAACTAATGCTAGCCAGAGCGAGATGAGCTAAAATCTCAATTTGGGACGTGCAGCTCCAGCCGCAGGACGCCGACCAAAATGACGATCCCGGGGACTAGTCGGACCGGTCACCCCTGCTGATGCGCGGGAACCTGTCGCCGGCTGGAACGCGGGAACCTGACAGACCGGCTGAGGCAGAGGAGCCTGGCGATCTGGCTGAGGCAGGGGAGCCTGTAGCAGTTCCCGGACCCGACGTCATTACTCTGACACAAAAAAAACACTCCCTGATGCTTCCTTTAGGTGAGGTGTTATTCTGTAACGAGTGCGCTGAGAGTCGGAAAGCAAGTTCAGGGGGTGAGTGTTTTAATAAATAAAATAAACAATGAACACGAAACAAACAACACACTGACATGAAAACAGAGTCCATAACACCTGAGGAAAAAACCCAAGGGGAGTGACAGATATAGGGAAGATAATCAAGGACGTTGTTTGTGTTTCGTGTGTATTGTTTATTTTATTCATTTAAACATTCATTCCCTGAACTCGCTTCCCGACTCTCCGCGGGCTCGTTACACTCACATTATTATGTCCCCAGTCACGTGGTGTGACACAATGACGAGAGACCGGAGTCTTGTGAGTTGTTCATTGTTGTGCAGCGATCTAATAATAGTATTGAATTCACAACTAAATGTTTGCCAGCTAGCTATCTTATAACTATTAAGTTAACTGTCTAAAAGCTGCTAAATGCTTTGTAATTGTGCATTTGGTTTGCTAGTAGCCAGTTAGCTTCTTCCAAAATCAAGTATTCGCTCGCTAACAGTAGATACTCTCCTCCTGGTTCAAGAGCCTTGCTGGCTAATATTTGTTTTGTGTGTGTCAGTAGTATTATTTTATGCTTGTATAGTTTAGGCCAGAAACTGTCTTTAATGTTCAATGTGCTCGAAAGCATTTAGTTAGCATTCTCTATGAGAATTCCTTAGTACTGGTTAGCATTCTGGTAAGTAACATTTTTGGGTCTTTGAATATTAGGATTTTTTTAAATAAATATCTGCAGTCAACTTGTGCACTAGGTAATAGATAAAGCTGAACACGTTCATAATTTCGTCCCGTTAGATCATCCCAAAACAGCAGTATGATCCAGTTATGTGTGTTTGCTTGCAAAGAAGCACAACGTTAGCTTTGTGAGGTGAGTTATCTCTGCACCCCTTCAAATTAGTGGATTGGGCTATTTCAGCCACACCCGTTACTGACAGGTCTATTAAATTGATCACACAGCCATGTAATCTCCATACACACATTGGCAGTAGAGTGGCCTTTCTGAAGAGCTCAGTGGCTTTCAATATGGCACTGTCATAGGATGCCACCTTTCCAACAAGTCGGTTCGTCAAATTTCTGCCTTGCTAGAGCTGCCCCAGTCAACTGTACATGCTGTTATTGTGGAGTGGAAATGTCTAGGAGCAACAATGGCTCAACTGCGAAGTGGTAGGCCACACAAGCTCACAGAACGGAACAACCGAGTATTGAAGCACGTAGCGCGTAAAAATTGTCTGTCCCCGGTTGCAACACTCACTACCAAGTTCTAAACTGCCTCTAGAAGCAACGTCAGCACACAAACTGTTCGTCGGGAGCTTCGTGAAATGGGTTTTCATGGCCGAGCAGCTGCACACAAGCCTAACATCACCATGCACAATGCCAAGCGTCGGCTATAGTGGTATAAAGCTCGCCGCCATTGGACTCTGGAGCAGTGGAAGCGGGTTATCTTTAGTGTTGAATCACGCTTCACCATCTGGCAGTCCAACGGACAAAGCTGGGTTTGGTGGATGCCAGGTGAATGCTACCTTCCCCAATGCATAGTGGCAACTGTAAAGTTTGGTGGAGGAGGAATAATGGTTTGTGGTCTGTTTTTCATGGTTCGGGCTAGGCCGCTTAGTTCCAGTGAAGGGAAATCTTAACGCTACAGCACATAATGTCATTCTAGTTGATTCAGGCCCTTTCCTGTTTCAGCATAACAATGCCCCCATGCACAAAGTGAGGTCCATACAGAAATGGGTTATCCAGATTGGTGTGGAAGAAATTGCCTAGCTTGCACAGGGCCCTGACCTCAACCCCATCGAACACCTTTGGGAGGAATTGGAACACCAACTGCGTGCCAGGCCTAATCGCCCAACATCAGTGCACAAGCTCACTAATGCTCTTGTGCCTGAATGGAAGCATGTCCCCGCAGCAATGTTCCAACATCTAGTGGAAAGCCTTCCCAGAAGAGTGGAGGCTATTATAGTACCAAATGGGGGACGAACTCCATATAAATGCCCATGATGTTGGAATGAGATGCTCGACGTGCATGTGTCCAAGTTAACGATCTAAGATATGCCAAATCAATTCTCTCCAGCTGGGTTTTGCAAACTTGCCAATGTTAGCTAAGTGGCTAATGTTAGCTTGCAACATCAAGCTTCTTGGTAACAGCAGCATAGACAATCCCCTCCTGAAATTGTTTTGTGTGTGCTGCAAACTGGGTTGTCTGTCCTAGTAGTAAATGTTTGTATGTGCGCGTTAGCATTTACCAAGCGTCTGCTATGAGAATTCCTTAGTACTTGTTAGCAATCTGGCAAGAGATGTGTTTTAGGCTTTTTTTGTGTACTACCGTGTATCCATGGATGGCTAAGGCACGGTGTGAAGGTATGGAAATCTGGATACCGCCCAACTCTACTATACGTCATTCCCAAACATTCTATGAATTTATGAAAATGACCATATCAACGTGTGGTCTTGTCAGGAAATACAAAAAAGGTGTCATTCTTCCTGGGTGTTTATATGAACATATTTGAATAAGATTTCAGGTTTTAAGGTTCCACCTTAAGTTGCTCTTTGTTTATAGCCATTTTACAACACGATGGAAGGCGAAAGACGAGCTCTTGTTGTCGTCACTGAGAAAGGTGGCTATCGATGTCACCCTTATCAAACTTGACACTAAATTAGTTTTTCATGGAAAATAGGTTGAAAATGAGAGACTAGAACTATTTATATTTCTAGAAGCAAACTCTCACTACGTTACTTGACACTCATAACCATGTCATAATGTCAAAACAACTGACATAACCTGTTATAATATGGTCCTAACACTGTCATGACACATTTAGACCTGTTGTAACACACTACATGACCAAAAGTATGTGGACAGCTGCTCGTCGAACATCTCATTCCACATTCATGGGCACTTATATGGCATTGGTCCCCCACTATGCTGCGACAACAGCCTCCACTCTCCTGGGAAGGCTTTCCACTAAATGTTGGAACATTGCTGTGGGGACTTGCTTCCATTCAGCCACGAGCATTAGTGAGGTTGGGCATTGATGTTAGGCGATTAGGCCAATATTGCATGCCATCTGTTTTGTCGGGCCTACGTCTTGATATACAGTGTATCCCTCAGGTTGGCCCTACACAACAGATGGTGTGGGACGTAGTGTCAAACATTAGATCACTTTTGAGGTTTGATCTTGGCTTGGACTGCATCTTCATTTGTGCCAAATGTTACCAACCATGCAGTGCTCTGTTCAAGTGTCCTCCCCTGCAACCCCAGATGTGACTGACATGGTGCTGAAGTTGTATCAATTTGACTGTCAATTTGAATAAACTTTTCCTTACAATTTGTCTAGTACACTACATGTGCACAATGCTATTGGAAACCTTAAATCAACACTGGAGGACTTCCAGGTGACATGCTGCACTTCAGATAATAGAACAATCAGTTAATCAGACAACAATGTAATGTAATTTATAGTAACGGCTGACAAATCGATTCAATAAATTACTCCAGCATCTCCCTAGATTAAATGGAATGGGAAGGCTACATCAAAGTAATTATAAATGTAGCTGTTTATCGAAAACATTTTGGAGACTTATTTATCAATGTACGCCATTGGGTCATATGCCCTATTTAATAAGAACCATTCAGAACCGTATATATAGTATGATATACAGCATGTATAGGACATGTTCCTAGAAACGGATCAAACATGGCACGTACTGTATGCATCAACTAGGTTGTTGTGTTTCCACGTTTACGATCATAAATCATGCATGAGTAACTTGACTGGCAGAAATGTGTACTGTACCTGAATTATGCATTGCATATATCAATATTGAGCTCAGCCGGTGATTCATTTTAGCACTTTGTCGAAAGGAGTCTTACGCTCCCTCGGGAAGCGAAGTTAAACGGTGAGCG
The DNA here is from genome assembly GCF_002021735.2 of Oncorhynchus kisutch. Lineage (NCBI taxonomy): Eukaryota > Metazoa > Chordata > Actinopteri > Salmoniformes > Salmonidae > Oncorhynchus > Oncorhynchus kisutch. The sequence goes on along the minus strand of NC_034189.2, from coordinate 24,382,171 downwards.
TTGTCTATGGGTGTTGAAGTGCGAAGAAGTCATCCATATTAATGCAGGGAACTGTGGTTCTTAATGGCCTGTTACATGTATTTTTATGACATCTGGACATGGTTCATTGATATTCATGTACGAGCGTGTTTAACAAAAGAAGACATGCCAGACATAAAATGACCGTGCGTCTCTGATTAGGGGACATCGGTCAAGCATGTAGCTAACGTGACCTATATGTTGTGGATGTCATGTCAAAATGAACCTCCATGTTGAGGACAGTTACTTCACAGCTGGTTGTTCTTTTTCCTGATATAAAGAGCTTCAGACAAACACACCAACTAAAACACACAACATTGTTCACAGCCTACCTGGGATTCTAACGCATGACAACGCTACCAAAGTCAGAAGCGACAGTACATCAGGTCAGCAGTGGCAAAGCTAACTTGGCCATCTGCGACACACGTACGCATGTACACAGTGCCACCCACTTCACACACACCGAGGAAGCTACGGCGTTCACGTTTCTCAGTGCTCCAGGGCTACTCTTTTAATTCACTCTGTGCCTGCTGTGGAGTGCCATCCATATCAGGGTGACGCATGGTCAGCTCATCGCCTCTCAGCCTCCGCCAAGACCCTACCACTTTCACTGCTCTCCGGGAATAGACACCCACAGGGAGGGCTGACCAGAGTTTAGGAACCACTGGAAATAATATATTTTAACATTTGCTTGAATTGGAGACCACTTTAGATGTTTAATTGGGTTATTATTTCAGACGGCGCTATTCACTTTCTGCAACACAAGTGCGGTAATACACTTCACATCATCCAGATGAATCAAATCACCAAAATGATATCCTCATTGCCCTTCGTCATAAACTCACAAGTCACTCTCCTACCAGCATGTTAGTGCTGTATACAGTGAGATCAAATACAGCAGACACCAGGAGCCACCATTCAGTCTATTCTACTGAGGAGCACTGAGTGTGTCATAATGAGATCTCTCATTGCCAAGGAGGCCATACGACTCATACTCTGTCTGTGTGGCTGGGGGTCAATACCAGAAATCTATGGAATTAATTTCCTGGCTTCATAGTTCAGGAGCTGAAAATGATCAGGCTCATTGGAAACACTATTAGAATCTAATCAAGGGAAAATGCCCCCAGATATGAGGCAAATATGTGCTAAGAATTGCCGGCTTCCAATGCGTAAAACTAAGTTAGCTAATATTGCACACCAACACACACAAATACTTAACTTTTGAATATTACATGTACAGTGAACACAAATATAAACACAACATGCAACAATTTCAAAGATTTTACTGAGTTACATATCATTTTAGTAAATCAGTCAATTGAAATAAATTCATGCGGCTCTAATCTATGGATTTCACATGATTGGGAATACAGATCTGCATCTGTTGGTCACAGATACACTACATGACCAAAAGTATGTGGACACCTGCTCATCTAACATGTCATTCAAATATCATAGGTATTAATATGCCCCCCTCCCCTGCTACGATAACAGCCTTCACTCTTCTGGGGAAGCTTTCCACTAGATGTTGGAACATTGCTGCTGAGAGTAGCTTCCATTCAGCCACAATAATTATTGCTGTCCGGCACTGATGTTGGGCGATTAGGCCTGGCTCGTAGTCGGTTCCCATTCATCCCAAAGGTGGTCGATTAGGGTTGAAGTGATGGCTTTGTGCAGGCCAGTCAAGTTTTTCCACACCTTTCTCGACAAACCATTTCTGTACGGTCCTCGCTTTCTGCACGGGAGCATTGTCATGCTGAAACTTTCCCCAAACTGTTGCCACAAAGTTTGAACCACAGAATCGTCTAGAATGTCATTGTAAACTCTAGCATTAAGATTTCCCTTCACTGGAACTAAGGGGCCTAGCCTGAACCATGAAAGACCCCCCCCCCCCCCACAGACCATTATTCTTCCGCCACCAAACTTTACAGTTGGGGCAGGTAGCGTTCTCCTGGAATCTGCCAAACCCAGATTCGTCCGTCAGACTGCCATATGGTGAAGTGTAATTCACCGCTCCAGAAAACGCATTTCCACTGCTGCAGAGTCCAATTGCGGCGAGCTTTACAGCACGCCAGCCGACACTTGGCATTGAGCATGGTGATCTTAGGCTGGTGAGTGGCTGCTCGTTCACGGAAACCCATTTCATGAAGCTCCCAACTAACAGTTTTTGTGCTGATGTTGCTTCCAGAGACCGTTTGGAACTCGGTAGTGAGTGTCGCAACTAAAGACATACAATTTTTACGGGCTTCAGCACTTGGCGGTCCCGTTCTGTGAGCTTGTGTGGCCTACCACTTCGCGGCTGTGCCGTTGTTGTTCGTAGACGTTTTCACTTCACAATAACAGCACATACAGTAGACCAGGGCAGCTCTATCAGGGCAGAAATTTGACGAACTGATGGAAAGGTGGCATCCTATGACGGTGCCATGTTGAAAGTCACTGAGCTCTTGAGTAAGGCCATCTTACTGCCAATGTTTGTCTAGGGAGATTGCATGCCTGTGTGCTTGATTTTATACACGTCAGCAACGGGTGTGGCTGAAATAGCCAAATCCACTCATTTGAAGGGGTGTCCACATACTCTAGTGTATTTAGTGTGCATTGCGCTACGTGGTTATTACACATACATAATAGTATCAAAACCCACAAAATCTACAACACAAGGCAAAACATACCATTACACCATAGCCTACGTGTCAACAGTATATTTGTTATTTATTTATTGATATATATAATATACTTTTTTTTTTATTGACCATATTCAATTATAATTGTAATTGTGCATACATTGATGTCAGACATGCACCCACCACAATGCTCTTGCTGATGACTGGGATGAATGCCGGTGCACATTTCAGGAGCAGGACAAGACACCCACTTTTTGACTGATTACTGATATAAGGGCATGTATGTGATAGGCCTATCTGCCTTATGATTATTATGGTCATAATGCTTCTTGGTAGTGTTATAAAGTGTATTTTCTTAGTCCAAGTAACGTGACACAGGATGGTCATAATGTTTTTCTACAAGTTATTTAAAATATGAGAAAAATGACTAAAGAATTAATTACAACAACAGACAAGGATTTAAGAAATTAACTTTCAAAACGAAAGGTAACTAATTGGCACGGAAAAAACTAATTTCAATATGTGGGGTTTCACACTACGTCGGTATAATAACCAGCCTTACAAAAATGCAATGTATGTCACAACAGGTGTAAATATACGGGTCTTAACTGTGTATTCAAAATATTATGGCAGGTTATGACATGTTATGTCAGCTGTTATGACATTGTGACATGGTTATGACTGTTATAAAACTAGGTGTCAAGTAAAGTGTTAGCAAGTTTTGCCTCTTTTGCAATATCGAGATGGTGAGAGGCCCATACTCCGCTTCATGAGTTTCACTTGGTCCATTGTTATCTAAAACAGCCAAATGTTTGACAGTTAACTTCCTTAGTGCATGCTTGGCCTGCTAGGAGGAAATATATGCTAATGAAGGCTTCCAGTCAAGAGTGCATGTTTTAAGAACGATTGAATGACTACTTTCGTAAATATTACAATTCATATCTCCATGAAACGCCAGTACAAAAATAACCAGGCTTTCAATTAAACTCTCTCCCATGAGAACAAACCATGTTTATATAATTATTTAGACCCCTTTTTATCGAAGTGGATTCATAAATCAAGTTGGGCTAATGCATTTACCTTGCTAATGTTTGAGGGCAGCGCAGCGCAGGCAAACATGTTAATTAAATTAGCCCAAACTCTAATCAAAGGGCAACCTGAGAGGCTATATCATCACAATCAAGTCTAATGCATAATGTCATTATTACAACAGTTAAAGAGACCCATATAAGTGGCCATGTGACTGCAATGGGCAAAAAAACACACATTTAAATAAAAGTTCAAATGACGTTTCTACCAATTCTTTAGAATCGTTTGAAACTGTGTAGTGAATTCTGGGTAGTAATTGCAGAACATGATACTTTAAGAAAATCATTTTACTATATACTTAATTGCGGGTTTATCACTGTCTTCTTATGTAACCTACCATACTTTGATGGTTTCAGTGTTACACGGTTACCTAGTTATGCATTTAGAAGGAAATTCCCTTTAATACAGAAAAATATCATTGGTCCCAGGTGTTTTTGTTTCCGACTTCTAAAGCTGTTAAATGTAGATGGGTACAGAAGATTATCAAGTGGACACAATGTTTCACCTCAAACACTTTTGCCCCATTACTGTACCATGTGCTTGAATAAATGTACACAGCTGCTCAAATATCTCTATAGTTCCATACATGTTTACCATCACCATAGCGACAGGCTATTCTGAATGCTTCATTCTGTTCGTACTGGACCATTATTGAATGTACTGTATTGAGAAGTGCGTTATTCCTAGAGAGCTGCCTTCTGGACTTTCCCAGATCCATGGGGTCATGGGAGAGTCCAGGTATCATGGAGGGGGGAACAGGACGTTTGGGGAGTGGCTCCTATGTGACTCTCCTATGCTGGGATGTGATTTGCAGTCCTTTCTGTAGCGTTGGTGTGTCCCACTGTGGGGAAAAGACAACAAGGGGTTTGGTAGTCCCTACAGCCCCTGGCAACTGGTTCTCTCTCTCTCCCTTTCATTTTCTCTCGCTCTTTGTCTTTGTGTCGCTCCATTTCCCTTGCTCTCTCTCTCCCCCTCTTCCTCTATTTTTGGTAGTTTCTTCACCCGCTCTCCTGTTTTCTTCTCATTGCTCTTTCTCCTTACTCCCCTAACCTCACACACCTCTCTCTGTCTCTGTCTGTCTGTCTCTCTGTCTCTCTCTCTCTCTCCGGTGTCTCGTCAAGTCTGAGATGCTGGCTCTCTAAGTGGAGGTAACTGGCCTGTAAACGGGCAGTGAGCTCTGTGATTGTGAGCGTGGCATGGGCAGCCCATGACCCGACAGACTTGATCACCATGAACCTGGAGGGGCTGGAGATGATCGCGGTATTAGTGGTGGTGGTCCTACTTGTCAAGGTTCTGGAGCAGTTTGGACTTTTAGAGGCGGGTAACGACGGTAAGATAGAACCAAGACTTTGTTGTTTTGTCAGAGCACTAAAATAGTTTTGAGGACTTTTTTGAACAAAGGTTGTCAGTTTGTCTTACCTGGTTGAATGTAACGTTGTATTTGATTTTCCACAGTTTATAGAAACTGATTTATTTAGCTCTGTCACTACTCAAACTACAAACTATTCAACTTAATTGTGGACTTGTCTGGTTCCTTATTGATATATTGACTTAAAGTTGAGTATAGCTCCTGTTGCAGACTACAATTGTGTTTTCATAGCTATTTATGTACATTTATGTACATCCTAAGAAATAGTCAACAGGTCAGGCATTAATCTTGTTAACATATTTGAATCTGTAGTTCCCTCTGCGACAAATTCCTTTTGGCCATGACTGTGCTCTCTTAGCTATTTCCTTTTCTATGACCACACTCTGTAAGTGTTACAATAAGATTTCATTTTTTTTGCTAGCCATTCACATGTCCAGTACAAAGTAGTCAAACTGTGAGAGGGTGAGAAATAGGTAGTTGTAATATGCAACGACAGGTGAACCAAGATGGTGATTGGCAAGAGGGTCAAAACAATGCCCGGCTAGCACATAATGTTCTGAGGACCATATGTTTCTTAGAGGTTGGTGAGAGAGTGGTTATTTTGCATACAACCTTCCCACAACCTTCTGGGAGTGGTGCAGAATAGTTGCTTGGCTTTGGAACATTCTCAGCACATTTAAGGAACTTGACAAAAAAAAACGATTTTCTTGGTATTTGATTGGTTTAACGTCCTGTTTCCTAAAATGTCAAACATAGTTACATTTCATTTAAATGTTGGTAATATTCTAGGAACATTCTACAACTGGTTTGACATTGGGAATGTTCTCATAGTTCAGAGAACGTTAACCCTTTACACTCGTGGGAATTGGTCTACATGGCTAGAGCTAATTTGAAATGTTTCTTGCAAAAGAAGTATAAAAAGCATATGCATAACCATGGTAGAAATTGAAAGGGTTTGGAGATTATGGGGAAATGATTAGATCAAAAGGTGAGGACACAACAGTTCACCTGACACAAGACTGAATCTAAACATTACACAGATTTTATGTGAATTTTACATTTACTGTACTTTTTGTCGCATTTGTTGATAATGAAATCTGAAAATACTCTGGACAGGCTACATTCAGTAACATGATAAGAATATTCCTGGAAAATGTGTTGTATGTGCAACATAAGACAAAAACAAATGACAAGTGTTTGAGTTAGGGGACTAACTGGAGTCTCCAAGAGACCACACACCTCTCCAAAGTGTGCACAGTTCCCAAGTGATTTCAATGCCACAAAATATCCTCCGGGCTGCTAGAGAAACCAATTTATTAAGCATGTGCGCTAGTAAACAATGCTCCCTCAAGTTCACAGCCTATTTATTTAATTTAATTTATTTCACCTTTATTTAACCAGGTAGGCTAGTTGAGAACAACTTCTCATTTGCAACTGCGACCTGGCCAAGATGGTGACGTCAGTTCAAGTGAATGCTGGAGCTGACTGGGGACAAACATCTGGAGAAAAAGCCATTTCCACAAACAAGTGACCATTATTTCTCGGCCTGAAGTACGAGAATTAAACATTATCGGCTTGAAGGTAATCGTCTCTTTTATATGTGTCAATTATCTATTTGGGTAAAAGGCATGAACTTGACATTGCTAGCTAGGCTTCTGAATTACTCATCCTACTTTACTAGCAACTGGCAAGCTGAATCAGGGAGAGTTGGGTGGAAACATATATTTGCTTGCTATCCATTTGATTGATAAAGTTGATTAAAAGAAAATGCCATTAGCAAGCAAGCTGGATTGAAAGCTAACGTTACCTAACTCAAACCATCAGTCTGAGTTCACCCAAGCTAGCTAGCTAAGTGGACTGTAGCCAGGGTTCTCGAAAATAACTACACAGTGTACAAAACATTAGGAACACATGCTCTTTCCACGAGACTGACCAGGTGACTCCAGGTGAAAGCTATGATCCCTTATTGATGTCACTTTGTTAAATCCACTTCCATCGGTCTTGATGACGAGGATGAGATAGTTTTAAATAAGGATTTATAAGCCTTAAGACAATTGAGACATGGATTGTGTAAGTGTGCCATTCAGAGGGTGAATGGGCAAGACAAAATATTTAAGTGCCTTTGAACAGGGTATGATAGTAGGTGCCAGGTGCACCGGTTTGAATGTGTCAGGAACTGCAACGCTGCTGGGTTTTTCAAGCTCAACAGTTTCCCATATGTATCAAGAATGGTCCACCACTCAAAGGACGTCCAGCCAACTTGACACAACTGTGGGAAGCATTGGAGTCAACATGGGCCAGCATCCCTTTGGAACGCTTTAGACACCTTGTAGAGTCCCTGCCCTGACGAATTGAGGCTGTTCTGAGTGCAAAAGGAGGTGCAACTCAATATTACGAAGGTATTCCTAATGTTTTGTACACTGTGTATATTTTCTAATGAAAGGATAGTTACTTACTATTAAACACTACTTCGTTCCCCTGTTTAATGATGCCAACTTTTTCAGTCACCAACGCAAGAAAAATGCTGCTCTTGATTTTTTTTGTATATGGCTGCATAGGCCTGTGCACATTTACATGAGTGTTTCATTAGTTTGCTAAGTTACTGACTAGGCTAATTCTTATGTTGTTGGTGTTTTTGCGGCCCATATTCACAAAGCATCTCAAGAGTAGGAGTACTTTTTCAGTTTTTCTTTTTTTTAGATAAGAAATAATATGATTACCTTGACAAGGGGAGCTGGTCCGAGGTCACTATTCCTACTCTGAACACGTTTTATGTATATGGGGCCGTGGAGAAAGCTATTGCCCAATACCTTGCACCGCAGTAGTTTCACCACAGGACCCTGGAGGTATTACAGTCGATGCTTATTAACTGAATATTGTATGTGAATTTCCAAATATCAATGTGACACTAACAAAAGGGGTGAATAGTTCAGCAACATGTGCAGTGAATGCTAACATGGCTTTGGTGATGAAAGGTACACTACCGTTCAAAAGTTTGGGGTCACTTAGAAATGTCCTTGTTTTTGAAAGAAAAGCTAAAAAAGTGTTGTAACATCAAATTGATCAGAAATACAGTGTAGACATTGTTAATGTTGTAAATGACCATTGTAGCCGGAAACATCTGATTTAAAAATAAATATGTTGATTATCTACATAGGCGTACAGAGGCTCATTATCAGCAACCATCACTCCTGTGTTCTAATGGCATATTGTGTTAGCTGATCCAAGTTTAGCATTTTAAAAGGCGAATTGATCATTAGAAAACCCTTTTGCAATTATGTTAGCACAGCTGAAAACTGTTGTTCTGATTAAAGAAGCAATAAAACTGGCCTTCTTTAGACTAGTTGAGTATCTGGAGCATCAGCATTTGTGGGTTCGATTACAGGCTCAAAATGGCCAGAAACAAAGAACTTTCTTCTGAAACTCATCAGTCTATTCTTGTTCTGAGAAATGAAGTCTACTCCATGTGAGAAATTGTCAAGAAACTGAAGATCTCGTACAACGCTGTGTACTATTCCCTTCTCAGAACAGCGCAAACTGTCTCTAACCAGAATAGAAAAGTGGGAGGCCCCGGTGCACAACTGAGCAAGAGGACAAGTACATTAGAGTGTCTAGTTAGAGAAACAGATGCCTCACAAGTTCTCAATTGGCAGATTCATTAAATAGTACCCGCAAAACACCAGTCTCAACGTCAACAGTGAAGATGCGACTCCGGGATGCTGGCCTAGATATTCCATTAAAAAAATCTGCCATTTCCAGCTACAATAGTAATTTACAACATTAACAATGTCTTTACTGTATTTTTGATCAGTGTTATTTTAATGGACAAAACATGTGCTTTTCTTTCAAAAACAAGGACATTTCTAACCTTTGAACGTTAGGGAGATAAATGTATCATGTACACTATCAGGACCATGCATGCTGTGACATGGGCCTGGATGATGATACATCTTCTTCAAGCTGCTTGACTGAATAATGGGGCCTTCAGTGATACCTAAAGCAAGGGCCTTACCTGGGAGTACAAAAGTCTCTGTCTCACAGCCATCTTGAAGAGACACAGACTTTTGTAAACTCAGCAAAAAAGAAACGTCCTCTCACTGTCAACTGCATTTATTTTCAGCAAACCTAACATGTGTAAATATTTGTATGAACATAACAAGATTCAACAACTGAGACATAAACTGAACAAGTTCCACAGACATGTGACTAACAGAAATTGAATAATGTCTCCCTGAACAAAGTGGGGAGGGGTCAAAATCAAAAGTAACAGTCAGTATCTGGTGTGGCCACCAGCTGCATTAAGTAATGCAGTGCATCTCCTCCTCATGGACTGCACCAGATTTGCCAGTTCTTGCTGTGAGATGTTACCCCACTCTTCCACCAAGGCACCTGCAAGTTCCCGGACATTTCTGGGGGGAATGGTCCTAGCCCTCACCTTCCGATCCAACAGGTCCCAGACGTGCTCTTTGGGATTGAGATCCGGGCTCTTCACTAGCCATGGCAGAACACTGGTATTCCTGTCTTGCAGGTTGTCTTCCCTGTAACGCACAGCGTTGAGATTTCCTGCAATGACAACAAGCTCAAAATGTCCCCCGTTGGTCAAATTGTTGTTTGTTTACTATTCTTGTGGGGGCAAGTATAGTTAAACATGTCCACACACACATACATTCATGCTACACACGCATCACAGCTGCTGCTAAAATACTCTTATTAATTCTAAATACAGCACAATTTTAACACTTCCCCCCCCCCAATCCCCCCTTACCAAAGCACGTGTAAATATTTGACTATAGATTGTGCCTTCCTGTATTATACTTCTGCTACAATGTTTATTCTACTGAACCATTTACTTTTAGTTTTCTTTCTTATTGTTTCTTATTGTTGCATTGTCCAGAAGGAACCTGTAGGTAAGCATTTCTTTGGACGGTGTATACCATGTGTATGCTGTACATACACTAATGAAACTTGAAATGAGCTTTAACCCAGTGGTTCTAAGGACTGGACCCGGTTGCATAAAACATCCTAAGTGTTTCCCTTAAGGAATACTTTACCCTTACCTAAGGGAATTGTTTAAGGGTGTTGCATAGAGTCCCTTAAACATTTTCCTTAGGTAAGGGCATACTTAAGCAGTGGCGGGGAGTCGATTCAAAAATAATTGTTGACTCCCATTTCTGTGTGTCAAGCTTCAATTACGCTAGGAATCAACGACTCGACTATGTAAGAAAAATGAGTGACTGGAGTGCAGTGGCGGTTCTAGCATGTAAATCTTGGTGGGGCCCCCCAAATGTAATATAGATGCATGCCAGCAAAGCCACAACACTAAATAAACAATACATTAATTGCACTCAAACAGTGCCCGCAAACTGTTAGGGCCTACAAAAGCTGTCCCAAAAGCAGAGCTTTATTTTCAGCAACATGGAGTGAATCCTTACCATTGCTATACCTGGCTGTCAACGGAGCCTTGTCTGGCAGTGAAACAGTTAATTCAGCCTCATTTACTGCCTTTATTGAAAATATGATGATATGGCTGACTTGCCTAAAACAAATGTGGTTTCTACTGACAATTGAGATGTACAAATTATGGCATAAGGAAACGACGAGCGGATAAGAGGCCATTCGTAATCTCGATTAAGACAATGAGTGAACTAGGATGGACGTAGTGCGAGCCAGGAGGCCTACAAACCTGACTCAGTTACACCAGCTCTGTCAGGAGGATTAGGCCAAAATTCACCCAACTTGTTGTGGGAAGCTTGTGGGAGGCAACCCGAATTGTTTGACCCAAGTTAAACAATTTAAAAGGCAATGCTACCAAATACTAATTGAGTGTATGTAAACTTCTGAACCACTGGGAATGTGATGAAAGAAATAAAAGCTGAAATAAATCTCTCTCCACTATTATTCTGACATTTCACATTCTTAAAATAAAGTGGTGATCCTAACTGACCTAATACAGGGAATTTTTACTGTGATTAAATGTAAGGAATTGTGAAAAACTGAGTTTAAATGTATTTGGCTAAGGTGTATGTAAACTTCTGACTTCAACTGTATATAGATATATATATATCACACATATACAGTACCAGTCAACAGTTTGGACACACCTAGTAATTCAAAGGTTTTTCTTTATTTTCACTATTTTATACATTATAAAATAATAGTGAAGATATCAAAACTATGAGAACACATATGGAATCATGTAGTATGTAACCAAGAAAGTGTTATACAAATCAAAATATATTTAGTATTTTAGATTCTTCAAAGTAGCCACCATTTGCCTTGATGACAGCTTTGCACACTCTTGGCATTCTCTCAACCAGCTTAACTTGGAATGCTTTTCCAAAAGTCTTGAAGGAGTTCCCACATATGCTGAGCACTTGTTGTCTGCTTTTCCTTCACTCTGCGGTACAACTCATCCCAAACCTTCTCAATTGGTTTGAGGTCAGGTGATTGTGGAGGCCAGGTCACCTCATGCAGCACTCCATCACTCTCCTTCTTGGTCAAATAGCCCTTACACAGCCTGGAGTTGTGTTGGGTCAATGTCCTGTTGAAAAACAAATGATAGTCGCACTAAGCGCAAACCAGATGGGAAGGCGTATCACTGCAGAATGCTGTGGTAGCCATGCTGGTTAAGTGTGCCTTGAATTCTAAATAAATCAGTGTCACCAGTAAAGCACCCTCACACACCACCTCCTCCATGCTTCACGGTGGGAACCACACATGCGGAGATCATCCGTTCACCTACTCTGCGTCTCAAAAAGACATTAAAATGGAAAGAAATTCCAAAAATTAACTTACGGCACACCTGTTAATTGAAATGCATTCCAGTTGACTACCTCATGAAGCTGGTTGAGATAATGCCACGGGTGAGCATAGCTGTCATCAAGGCAAAGGGTGGCTACTTTTAAGAATTTCAAAAATAAAATAGATTTTGATTACAGCCTCGCGTCTTTTCGGGTATGACACTACAAGCATGGCACACCTGTATTTACATAGTTTTTCTCATTCTTCTCTGCAGAACCTCTCAAGCTCTGTCAGGTTTGATGGGGAGTGTTGCTGCACAGCTATTTTCAGGTCTCTCCAGAGATGTTTGATCGGGTTCAAGTCTGGGCCACACAAGGACATTCAGAGTCTTGTCCCGAAGCCACTCCTGTGTCTTGTTGGGAGGTGAGTCTTCGCCCCAGTCTGAGATCCTGGGTGCTCTAAAGCAGGTTTTCAACAAGGATCTCTCTGTACTTTGCTCGGTTCATCTTTCCCTCAGTCATGTCTAGTCTTCCAGTCCCTTCCGCTGAGTCTTCCAGTCCCCACCGTATCATGCTTCCACCACCATGCTTCACGGTAGGGATGGTGCCAGTTTTCCTCCAGACATGACGCTTGGCATTCAGGCCAAAGAATTTCAGTCTTGGTTTCATCAGACCAGAGAATCTTGTTTCTCATGGTCTGAGAGTCTCTTAGGTGCCTTTTGGCAAACTCCAAGCGGGCTCTCATGTGCCTTTTACTGAGGAGTGGCTTCCGTCTGGTCGTCCTACCATAAAGGCCTGATTGGTGGAGTGCTGCAGAGATGGTTGTCCTTCTAGAAGGTTCTCCCATCTCTACAGAGTAACTCTGGTGCTCTTTCAGAGTGACCGTCAGCTTCTTGGTCAACCCCCTTCTACCCCGATTGCTCAGCTTGGCCGGGTGGCCAGCTCTAGGAAGAGTCTTTGTGATTCCAAACTTCTTCTATTTAAGAATAATAGAGGTCACTGTGTTCAAGGGAAACATTCAATGCTGCAGACATTTTTTGCTACCCTTACCCAGATCTGTGCCTCAACACAATCCTGTCTCGCAGTTCTACTGACAATTCATTCGACCTCATTGCTTGGTTTTTGCTCTGACATGCACTGTCAACTGTGAGACCTTATATAGACAGGTGTGTGTGTGTTATTCCAAATCATGTCCAATCAATTGAATTTACCACAGGTGGACTCCAAGTTGTAGAACCATCTCAAGGATGATCAATAGAAACAGGATGCACCTGAGCTCAATTTTGAGTTTCATAGCAAAGGGTCTGAATAGTTACAGTTGAAGTCGGAAGTTTACATACACCTTAGCCAAATACATTTCAACTCAGTTTTTTTCTCACGATTCCTTACATTTAATCATAGTAAAAATTCCCTGTCAAAAGTCAGTTAGGATCATCACTTTATTTTAAGAATGTGAAATGTCAGAATAATATTAGAGAGAATAATTTCTTTCAGCTTTCATTTCTTTCATCACATTCCCAGTGGGTCAGAAGTTTACATACACTCAATTAGTATCTGGTAGCATTGCCTTTAAATTGTTTAACATGGGTCAAACATTTCGGGTAGCCTCCCACAATAAGTTGGGTGAATTTTGGCCCATTCCTTCTGACAGAGCTGGTGTAACTGAGTCAGGTTTGTAGGCCTCCTTGTTCGCGCACACTTTTTCAGTTCTGCCCACAAATGTTCTAAATGATTGATTGAGGTCAGGGCTTTGTGATGGCCACTCCAATACCTTGACTTTGTTGTCCTTAAGCCATTTTGCCACAACTTTGGAAGTATGCTTGGGGTCATTGTCCATTTGGAAGACCCATTTGTGACCAAGCTTTAACTTCCTGATTGATGTCTTGAGTTGTTGCTTCAATGTATCCACATAATTCTCCTCCCTCGTGATGCTATCTATTTTGTGAAGTGCACCAGTCCCTCCTGCAGCAAAGCACCCCCACAACATGATGCTGCCACCCCCGCGCTTCACAGTGGGATGGTGTTCTTCGGCTTGCAAGCCTCCCCCTTTTTCCTCCAAACATAAGGATGGTCATTATGGCCAAGCAGTTCTATTTTTGTTTCATCAGACCAGAGGACATTTCTCCAGAAAGTACGATCTTCGTCCCTATGTGCAGTTGCAAACCGTAGTCTGTATTTTTTATGGCGGTTTTGGAGCAGTGGCTTGTTCCTTGCTGAGCGGCCTTTCAGGTTATGTCGATATAAGACTCGTTTTACTATGGATATAGATATTTTGTATCTGTTTTCTCTAGCATCTTCACAAGGTAATTTGCTGTTGTTCTGAGATATATTTGCACTTTTTGCACCAAAGTAAATTCATCTCTAGGAGACAGAACGCATTGGTTGTTTAGGCCTGACTCGCAGGTGGCTTTCCAATTCATCCCAAAAGTGTTCGATGGGGTTGAGGTCAGTGCTTCCACATCGATCTTGACAAACCATTTCTGTATGGACTTCACTTTGTGCACGGGGGCATTGTTATTGTGTTTTACTTATTTTTTGTACTTTAGTTTATTTAGTAAATATTTTCTTAACCAACAATGCATTTTCTTTTTAAATAGAGTCAAGGGTTTTTAAGTAAGCATTTCATGGTAAGGTCTACTACACCTGTTGTATTCAGCGCATGTGACAAATACAATTGTATTTTATTTTATTGTCTGAAACAGGAAAGGGCTTTCCCCAACCTGTTGGTGTAACCGATGTGAAATGGCTAGCTAGTTAGTGGTGGTGCACGCTAATAGTGTTTCAATCGGTGACGTCACTCGCTCTGAGACCTGAAGTAGTTGTTCCCCTTGCTCTGCAAGGGCCATGGCTTTTGTGGAGCGACGGGTAATGATGCTTCGTGGGTGTCAGTTGTCTTTGTGTGCAGAGGGTCCCTGGTTCGAGCCCGGGTAGTGGCGAGGGGACGGACTAAAGTTATACTATTACATTGGCACCAAGTTGGAAGTTCATAATTGTCTAGAATATCGTTGTATGCTGTAGCTTTAGGATTTCCCTTCATAGGAACTACCATGAAAAACAGCCCCAGACCAATATTCCTCCTCCAACCAAACCTACAGTTGGCACTGTGCATTCGGGAAGGTAGCATTCTCCTGGCATCCGCCAAACCCAGATTCTTTCATCGGCCTGCCAGATGGTGAAGTGTGATTCATCACTTTGTGGCTGAGGCTTTGTTGCTCCTAGAGCCGTTGTTGCTCCACTTCATAATAACAGCTGATACAGTTGACCAGGGCAGCTCTATCAGGGCAGAAATTTGAGAGACTGACTTGTTGGAAAGGTGGCAGCCTATGATGGTGCCACGTTGAAAGTCACTCGGCTCTTCTGTAAAGCCATTCTACTGACAATGTTTGTCTATGGAGATTGCATGGCTGTATGCACGATGTTATACTCTTGTCAGCAATGGGTGTGGCTGAATGTCGATTCCACTCATTTAAAGTGGTGTCCACATACTTTTGTATATATTGTGTATATATCACGAAAGCAACAATAACATCTATGAGGAAGGGCATAATGGTAGGCCAGCCAATAGAGTTGAGTCTTAAGGCCAGCTTTAAAAGCCCCAACAGTCTGAACAGCCCTGAGATTATCAGGGAGTTTCATAGGCGTGGTACATGGGAAGAAAAGGCACAATCCCCCATCGTGTGGAGCGTGGTCCTTGAGGCATGGAGCAGGTTGATCAGTTTGGCCTGGCTTGAACGTAGGCTGCGGGGAGGTTCATAGGGGGAGAGTAGGTCTGACAGGTAGTCGGGTCCTACTCGAAAACGATTTTAAAGGAAGTGCAAATTTTACAGCTCACCATTTAGTTTTGGAACAAACCATTTGTCTATCTTGAGCTCAACAAACTTGATTATTACATTTTTATTTTTAATAACGCAAGTAACAATGTGAGGGGTGCAGCTAAATGACATACGTTTTTAAGTTGTCACTAAATCAATTAGCCTTAAACCTACAATGGCATTCTAATTGCAGACCGCTTGCTTAGTCATAGCGACTAGTGACATTGTGTGATGTTCTTGTTTTGTGACTGAAAGTTGTTACCGGAGAAACTTTTCACTCTGCAGTGATTCACTAATCACCATGGCAGCGCCATTCACTTCCCTTCACTATTCTCTGACGTCATTGTCATTATGGTAGCACAATGGCAAGCTGTCATTATCGTTTGAAAGCAGACATCGGTATAGTATTTGTTTTCTTTCAAATACGTAAGCCATAAGATTTAGCCTAGATTCCATTGCTTACATTGCTTGTGTTTGCTCTGAAGTATATGATTGATAGTTTTTTTTTAAGGCCGAACCCATTTGGATATAAAAACAAACCTCAGACACTATATGGTGGGCCTGGTCAAAACGCGATAACTTGGTGTATTCACTAGGAACCAAATGGAACTAAAAATAATGAAATGTTTGTCCCACAGTAACTCTCGTTTCCGTTGCAAAAGGTTGTGCTCTTGTCGTGAATACACCCCTGGTTTCCATGAAAAGTGATGACGTTCTTTGTTGCGCAGAAAGAATATGAATTAATTCTAAGATCTGCCACAGGAGGGAGCCATAGGCTGTTTTTTTACCCCTTGACGGACCTGTCAGATTTTGCTGATGGAATATGAACTGCTGCAGTCTGGGCCTTTTGAAGAGGAAAGGCAAACACAATGGCAACCACTAGACAACCTCTGCTCAGTGTTTTTATTTTATAGCCATTACTGAAAAACAGTTGAAAAATAAATAATTCAGAGTGGATAAATTAGCTTTTCAATAAATAACCATCAAAAAGCATATGTGAGTGAGAGGCTTTGTTGCTTTATTCATGAGTTTATTTTTTTTGCACCCTTCTGTGTGCTTAAATGTACTATTCTATACAACATTTCCAAGCTGTTAAAACAGCTTTAGAACAAATTACCACTTTTTAATGAGTATTCAAAAAACCTATTGTTTTGCGAAAATAAAAAAGACAAGCATTACATTCTGCTTATGATCTAGCGTTAAGTTATTTGTCAGTTTTATTCATATTAAAGTTCTGCCCTGCACCTTTTTATTACATTCTGATTGAATTAACTGGGTATAGCTGAATACAGACCCAATGCAAATCTACAAACTGTACAATTTATCATATTTCTAATGGCTTGGAATATCAGATGTGGAATAGCAGGCGTGTTGTCACTAAAGGGAGCTCTACATTGAATTATGGCTGAGTAGGCAGTCTTTCCACAGGCATTAGTTCTACAGAATCATGCATCACGGTGCAAGTGGGAGCCACATTAAAGTCTATGCAATTTGTTCATCCGCGTACTCGCTCTGCTGTAATTTGTTTTATGTTGCTTACATACACCTTTTTAATAGAGGAGATGAGAGTCTCCATGTTAGTGTTTTGGAAACACATAACACTTTTCTATGAGATTAACCCCCCCCCCCCAGAAAACCATTCAGCTTCAAAGCAGACACAGAACAGAGCAGAGACTATTCAATAGACATAGTATTCACCCAAGCGATTGACTCTTCAGCTGATGAAGCTAATTACCTATATCCCGAATAGGACCAAGTAAAAAAAATTTTTGGGGGAAAGGACAATGGAAAATAACCGATTGAAGCTTCCACTCTGAGCTCTTGAATTTAAAAAAGTAGGTTGAGCTTTTGAATTTCTCCTTGAGCACTTGGCGGTCTTGGTCTTACCAAATGATTTACGAGGCGGACGTTTTGCAGAGGTAGTAAGTCTCTGCAAAGTCATCCCTTTTTACACCAGGTCAAACAGGCTTTTGGAGCTGACTTTTAATGGCTTTGTTTAATAATCTGTTCCCGTCTGTATTGGCCCGGACACACTCCCGGCGTAGGAATGATTTTATGACAGTCGCTCTGTTTTAAACTTGGCTAAGGGGGATACTCTATTTTACATCTCTTTGTTCAGCCCAATTAGTTGGATTTGTTCACTGCTCCGTGAACGGAGTCGCTTTCACATTTAAAAGTGCACTTTTAGAGCAGGTCATGGGTCATACCGGACTTCGAAAGGGCCCATCGTCCTTGAACTGAGACATCTTGTCTTCTACTGTCTCACATCTTTAAAATCATTAGTCCTGTATATTCCTCACATTCCTGCAAAATATGGGTCGTTGAAATATTGCAGTCTTGCCTGTGCTCCTCTTTTCCCCATATTTTGTCATCACTTTAAAAGCTATTCATAAATGTCAGAGATTCTAATACACAACATGCAAAGTCAGGTATCTTGTCACAAGCATGAAAAACATACAGTAATTTACAGATCTGTTTCCATGGTGATTAATGATCAGAAGTGCTTAATTAATTGACTTTGAACACAGACTCTCCCAATGTTGTAAATGCAGTGTATGCTGGTGTGTAGCCTCGCACAGCATGTTTTATGCAGCTAAGTGCTTCACTTCTGGCTGTTGTATTATCGTAATTGGTTTTATGTTTTCAACCCCCTTTACCCCCCCCCCAAAACATGCCTTGAATGTGTAATTTCAACATTTCTACCATCAACAAGAAATACAGAATCCGCAAACGGACCTTTTTCAGTTTGAGCGTTCTCCACTCCAGTCCTTGAGTCATAAGTGGAAATCAGTTTAGCCCATATGCTGACTTCTATCTGTATTAGCTATCCCTTTAAGTTCCTTTTCTATTATCTACGGGCAGTCACTATCCATTTCTCTCGGACTCCCCGGCCTACTCGATGTGCTCAGTTTTTGTGTGTGTGTGTGTGTGGGGGGGGGGGGGGGGGGGTCTGCTGTCGACGATATCTGATCCATTTTGCAAATCTGCACAGATGGCCCCTGATAATGCTGTGCCGGCGTCAACTGCTTTATGACAAGGGATGTCTCCACACAATTAACTGGGATTATGCGAGAAAGAAAATATCCTGAAATATAAAGTGGTGGAACATTATTAAAACCAAAGAGACATTCCCTTTGGGGATGGCTGTATCCCTTGGGAGGTTAAATGGAGGAGAGTACTTGATAAAAGAATGAAGGTTCATGTTCACTTCCGATGTGAATTCTCTACTCAACCCAATTAGATACAAGAATCTGATAGGGATTTATTAGAATATTCCCAGTAATTAAAATAAGACACTTTTATATTGGCTCTGGGCCTAAATGTTCTAGGAAATGATGCAATCCATGAGCTGCCCATCCCTGGGATGGACATAATACCCACCGTTTGTAGACACTGGTGTGCGCAACATGTCAGTGTTGGACATCTGCACATTCTGCATTACACTTGCATCCGACCACTATTAATGCATCTTGAAAGCATCTAGCCATTTAGGTCTTAAAACCATAACTCTGAAAAGTTTTACAGTGATCAAATGTGGTCTAAAGTTCTTCAGTAAAAATACTTTAAAATACTACATAAGTAGGTTTTCTGGGCATCTGTATGTTTACTTCACTACATTCCTAAAGAAAATGATGTACATTTTCCCTGACACCCAGAAGTACTCGATACATTTTAAATGCATAGCAGAACAGGAAAATGGTCCAATTCACACACTTATCAAGAGAACATCTCTGGTCATCCCTACAGCCTCTGATCTGGCGGACTCACTAAACACATGTGCTCTGTTTGTAAATGTCTGAGTGTTGTTGTGTATGCCTGGCTATCCGCAAATTTAGAAAAACACTTAAATGGTGCCGTCCGGTTTGCTTAATATAAGGGATTTTCAATTATTTTCTACTTTTATTTTTGATATTTAAGTATATTTTAGCAATTACATTTATTTTTGATACTTAGGTGTATTTAAAACCAATTACCTTTACTTTTTTACTCAAGTAGTATTTTGCTGGTTGACTTTTACTTGAGTCAGGTTAATTAAGATATCTTTACTCAAGTATGACTATTGGGTACTTTTTCCACCACTGGTTGATCACCAGGATGGTCTGAGACCAGCCACCTGGACAGCTGATGTGTGTTTGCACAACCAAAGAATGTCTGCGCAAACTGTCAGAAACCGTCTCATGGAAGCTCACCTGCGTGCTTGTCGTCCTCACCAGGGTCTGGATATGACTGCAGTTAGTCTTTGTAACCAGTGGACATTTTCTCCCTCCCCATCCTCAGCAAACAGAGCCTTAATACATTACTACAGATCACACTGTAGTTAAATCACTAAAAAGAAAGAGGTTAAAGGTCCGATTTCTTGAATCTTGAATCATGAGTGGATTTTGTGGATTTTGCCATTGACCCGTTTCAATTGTTGTACTGTGATGTCAGTGTTACTCACCCATTGTGATTGGAGGAAAAGCTTTGGAAGCCGTACACATGTCTCAGATGTTAGTGGCGCTTGGACCAATCAATTTGAAATGTGGTGCGCTCCTCTACTTTTTTTGTTGACTTTTTCCAAAGGCTTTTTCTAAGCTATTTATATACTGATCAAAAATATAAACGCAACATGTAAAGTGTTGATTGCATTTTTCATGAGCTGAAACAAAAGATCCCAGAAATGTTCTATACACACAAAAAGCTTATTTCTCTCAAATGTTGTGCAGAAATTTCTTTACATCCCTGTTAGTGAGCATTTCTCCTTTGCCAAGGTAATCCATCCAACTGACAGGTGTGTGTCACGGCCGTTGCTGGAAGAAGAGGACCAAGGTGCAGCGTGGTACATATTCCTTTTATTTAGGATGACGCCGACCAAAACAGACCTTAAGCTTCACGGTTATGTGCCACCAGCAAAGTTAACTTCCCACACTGAAAGGAGGAAAAATGGCTACCTAAGTATGGTTCCCAATCAGAGACAACGATAGACAGCTGTCCCTGATTGAGAACCATACCCGGCCAAAACATAGAAATACAAAATCATAGAAAACAAAAACATAGAATGCCCACCCCAAATCACACCCTGACCAAACCAAATAGAGACATAAAAAGGCTCTCTAAAGTCAGGGCGTGACAGTGTGGCATATCAATAAGCTGATTAAACAGCATGATCATTACACAGGTGCACCTTGTGCTGGGGACAAAAGGCCATTAAAATGTGCAGTTTGTTACACAACACAATGCCACAGATGTCCTAAGTTTTGAGGGAGAAAGCAGTTTGGCATGCTGACTGCAGCAATGTCCACCAGAGCTGTTGCCAGATAATTTAATATTAATTTCTCTACCATAAGCTGCCTCACACAACATTTCAGAGAATATGGCAGTACGTCCATCAGACCTCACTTCCGCAGACCACATGTATCCACGCCAGCCCAGGACAACCACATCCGGCTTCTTCACCTGCAGGATCGTCTGAGACCAGCCACCTGGACAGCTGATGAAACTATATGTTTGCACAACCAAAGAATGTCTGCGCAAACTGTCAGAAACCATCTCAGGGAAGCTCATCTGCGTGCTCGTCATCCTCACCAGGGCCTGGATCTAACTGCAGTTCGTCTTCGTAACCAACTTCAGTGGGCAAATGCTCACCTTCGATGGCCACTGGCACACTGGAGAAGTGTGCTCTTCCTCGATTAATCCCAGTTTCAACTGTACCGGGCAGATTGCAGACATGCTGTATGGCATCGTGTGGGTGAGCGGTTTGCTGTTAACGTTGTGAACAGAGTGCCCCGTGGTGGGGTTATGGTATGGGAAGGCATAACCTACGGACAATGAACACAATTGCATTTTATCGATGGCAATTTGAATGCACAGAGAGCATGACAAGCTCCTGAGGCCCATTGTCGGGCCATTCATCCGCTGCCATCACCTCATGTTTCATTATGATAATGCACAGTTCCATTTCACAAGGATCAGTACACAATTCCTAGAAGCTGAAAATGTCCCAGTTCTTCCATGACCTGCATAGTCACCTGACATGTCACCCACTGAACATGTTTGGTATGCTCTGAATCAACGTGTACAACGGCGTGTTTCAGTTCCCGCCATTGTCCAGCAACTTTGCACAGCCATTGAAGAGGAGTGGGACAACATTCCACTGGACACAATCAACAGCCTGATCAGCTCTATGCGAAGGAGATGTCGCGCTGCATGAGCCAAGTGATGGTCACACCAGATACTGACTGGATCTCTGATCCCACTCCCCTACTTTTGTTTTTAAAGGTGTATATCTATATTCCCAGTCATGTGAAATCCATAGATTAGAGCCTTATTTATTTCAGTTAACACTTTTCTTTATATTAACTGTATCTCAGTAAAATCTTTGAAATTGTTGCACGTTGCGTTTTATATTTTTGTTCAGTGTGCAGGAAATAGCCATACGGCTTTGACGTTTTTGGAGACTAGACCGCATTGACAGTTTTGTCATTAGGACAAGCCATGAGCATTGACTGCCTTTCTTTGCTACGGACTCCTGACTTGAACCGAGGACACTTAGATTGAACACTGATGACAAACGTTCTACCTTTCCTGTTTCTTCACCATTTTCATGATCCCATCAAGAGATAACTGTCTGAATTGATTTCCTCTCAGCAACCACGACTTGCTTACAATATCTTGTGCTTGTACAGACGGTTGCGGGCGCAAGCATGCTGTTCAAACAGTTGGAGACTGACAGAAGTGTGGGTTCATAAAGAATTAAACTGTTCTACCTTTCAAGTTACCTAAACTTGAAATAAACTCAGCAAAAAAGAAATGTCCTCTCACTGTCAACTGCATTTATTTTTCTGCAAACTAAACACGTATAAATATTTGTATGAACATAACAAGATTCAACAACTGAGACAAAAACTGAACAAGTTCCACAGACATGTGACTAACAGAAATGGAATAATGTGTCCCTGAACAAAGAGGGGGTCAAAAGTCAGTATCTGGTGTGGCCACCAGCTGCATTAAGTACTGTACTGCATCTCCTCCTCATGGACTGCACCAGATTTGCCAGTGCTTGCTGTGAGATGTTACCCCACTCTTCCACCAAGGCAAATGCAAGTTCCCAGACATTTCTGGGGGGGAATGGAGCTAGCCCTCACCCTCCGATCCAACAGGTCCCAGACGTGCTCAATAGGATTGAGATCCGGGCTCTTCGCTGGCCATGGCAGAACACTGGCATTCCTGTCTTGCAGTAAATGACGCACATAATGAGCAGTATGGCTGGTGGCATTGTCATGCTGGAGGGTCATGTCAGGATGAGCCTGCAGGAAGGCTACCACATGAGGGAGGAGGATGTCTTCCCTGTAACGCACAGCGTTGAGATTGCCTGCAATGACAACAAGCTCAGTCCAATGATGCTGTGACACACCGCCCCAGACCATGACGGACATTCCACCTCCAAATCGATCCCGCTCCAGAGTACAGGCCTCGGTGTAATGCTCATTCCTTCAACGATAAACGTGAATCCGACCATCACCCCTGGTGAGACAAAACCGCAACTCATCAGTGAAGAGCACCTTTTGCCAGTTCTGTCTGAGACGGTGGGTTTGTGCCCATAGGCGACGTTGTTGCCGGTGATGTTTGGTGAGGACCTGCCTTATAACAGGCCTACAAACCCTTAATCCAGCCTCTCTCAGCCTATTGCGGACTGCCTGAGCACTGATGGAGGGATTGCGCTTCCTGGTGCAACTCGGGCAGTTGATGCCATCCTGTACCTGTCCCACAGGTATGATGTTCGGATGTACCGATCCTGTGCAGGTGTTGTTACACGTGGTCTGCCACTGCGAGGACGATCAGCTGGTCGTCCAGTCTCCCTATAGCGCTGTCTTAGGCCTCTCACAGTACAGACATTGCAATTTATTGCCCTGGCCACAACTGCAGTCCTCATGCCTTCTTGCAGCATGCCTAAGGCACGTTCACGCAGATGAGCAGGGACCCTGGGCATCTTACTTTTGGTGTTTTTCAGAGTCAGCAGAAAGCCCTCTTTAGTGCCCTAAGTTTTCATGACTGTGACCTTAATTGCATACCATCTGTAAGCTGTTAGTGTCTTAACGACCGTTCCACAGGTGCATGTTCATTCATTGTTTATGGTTCGTTGAACATGCATGGGAAACAATGAAGATCTGTGAAGTTTATTTGGATTTTTACGAATTATCTTTGAAAGACAGGGTCCTGAAAAAGGGACGTTTATTTTTTTGCTGAGTTCATAAAGATTAGCTGGCTACTCACTAGCACGTGGGCTTGTGCTTGAGAGATTGTTTATGAGACCTGTATTAATGTTCTATAATGCCTGCTAGATGAAGTTAGTCATTATTAGTGATTGTGCATTATGCATGGTTCTGATTAAATTTGTAATGGGAAAAGCATTTTCATAGACAGTCATGAAAGCCAAATCAGTGATTATTGCAAAAAAGCCTATTAGTGGCTCTTATGGTTGTGGAAGGGTTAAATTTAGCCTAGGTATAATTTCACAAGCCCTGAATTTATTATATTATTCCTGACTGTTTAAAATGCAGGGTATATGACCTTTAACTGTACAACAAAGCTTATTTGGAGGAAAAAAATCCAAATGGGCTGTGTGGTGAATCACCCATATGTTTGAAAAAAAAATCAATATGGCCATATCACCCAGCACCATGTCCACTTCCTTTTTATGCGCCCCATGTCTTTTCCTACTGTTTTACAGCCACCTCATATTCTTCAGCCAACTTTAATCAATGGTTGTTTTTTGTGGTACCTTGCCACCGAAGGATGGTAACCCAGCCTATACTGTAAATCAGAGTACAAAGCTAGTCCTTCAAAAAGGCATCTTGCCCTCTGTCTTCCATGCAGTACGTCCATAGTAAGGCGTTTAGACCATGTTAGCTTCCAGGCTAAGACAGATGGAACAGCGAGTCAATGTTATCAGCAGCAGCACACTGTCCTGAGTTCAAACCCATGGCTTTTGTGTGACTGTCCACCTGCAGACAATGCCTGTCCAGCTGGCTGCAATTGGTTGTACAACTGATTGGACCCATTGATCTCCTGTATCTGTCAATAGAGCCATGAGTATTCAAAACCAATAGCAACTCATTGTGTAAATGGATCAATCAATATCATGTGAGTGAGGGGTTAAGGCCATCTGTGTCTCCTGAAGTCAGGCGATTTCAGATTATTGTGTGTGATGGTGTGGAGCAAGCCATTTGACAGCAAAAATAGCCACAGGGCACACTGGCAACTTGAGTGTTGTGAAAATAAATCCCTGTCACCTGTTCGAGATGAACAATTCTCACAAGGAGTCCTGGGGCTTGAAGTGAATCAAAATTAAGGAGGCCTATGTAGCCCCTTGGAGTGAGCGATAAGCCTAGTGTCAGACCTAAGGGGTCTTGTGCTTTTGATGTAAGCACGTGGCATCTGTAGATGTGTACTTGTGTGACATTCTCCTTTGTGTGTGTCTGCAAGATCCAAAGAGGCCACTAAAAGCCTATTTATTCTTGATCGGAAAATGTGGTCCGAGGCTTTGTATGTATGGTGTGACGCAAATGTTGTAGCAATGCGGAGGACTCCGTATCGTTCCGCATTGATATGATTGGTTAACTGTAGGTGGGGGCGGGAGGTCCTGTATAAACACTAACTCACTGCCTTGACAACAGCTCTGCGATCCGCAAAAAAAATATGTTTGATCTGGCTTTTGCAGAGGCAGCATTGAAGTAAATGAGGCCGAGGTCGGATTGACCATGCATAGCCTTTAAGAAATGTGTCTGCATTGTAAGAGTCCCTCCACCATTCATTGCATATGCAGCTCCTCTCTTCTAATAAACAAGGAATAAGGTTACTTTTTCAACGACAGCAAATATAATTACTATCTCCCCTGTGGTGTTATTATATTAGCATTTTTTATTTGTCATTCTGGAATCATCAGAGTTATGGGTTTTGGGATGAAAAGGCATAAAAAACATCAGTTACTCTAAACTTTTAAGTTCTGATGCAAATTCATTTGCCCATTTGACAAAGACCATCCCACTGGGTACAGTGCTTATTCATCGATTGCTGGCTATTCATGATGCAATTTCATGATTTCATTCCCCGTGCAAACGCAATTCTAGCTTCCAAACAGAAACACACTGTCGATGTAGAGGACTGTCTTTTACCTCTTCCTGCAGGGCCTGTTCAGTCCAGACACCGGGTGATAAGACCCCCCCCCCCCCCCCCCCCATGCGAATATGACAGGACGAGGCAGGCTGGAGGGCAGCGAAAGACAGCCATGAGAAGAGAAAATATGTAATCTGTCCCCAAAATCAATATCTTCGCCTGCAGAGACAGAGGAACAAAGGCCTCAGGTTTTTCAGTGGCACATGTGCTCCATGATAAGGAATCAGTCTCGGAATGGAGAGGCACTATCCATCGATGAAGCCGAGTGACATTTTCAGACACTGGCTACTATAGATGTACTGGAAGACAGATGTTGCTGGAATATGGGGACTTGATTGTATTCCAACAAAAAAAGTTTCACCAGGTTCCCACAAACAACCTGTTATGTCAGTTGACCCATGTCCTCCATTGGAATAAAAATGAAAGGATCTATCAGATCGTAGGTTAATCTGTAACATTGATGGAAGGAGAACACTCACTCTATCTCTTTCTCTCCCTCTTCCTATCTTTCTCGTGCTCGCTTACCCCTTATTGCTCTACTGTACTGTAGGATAGAAATTGCAGCACTGCTTCTAGCTCTTAACCAACTTTGCAGTATTTTTTGTTGTTGTTGTAATTTCTTACATTATTCGACCAGAAAGTTTTTTGTGTTATTACATATAGCCGGAAAAACTTTTGGATATCACAGCGGCAGTAACTCACCCAGCATTCCGATCAGAAATATGATTTTCCCAAATTGGATCCTATGTTTGTACCCCTCAAGGCAATTTAACTTATCCCGGAGGCTCCTCCAAGACGCCGCTGGCGGAGAAAAGGTATTCGGAGTGGACTTCTAGTCCGACTGAGGTGTGCACACCATCCACCACTTCCGATTATATTACTCGCTAACGTTCAGTCCCTGGACAATAAGGTAGACAAGCTCAGGGTGAGGATCTCCTTCCAGAGAGACGTCAGAGACCGTAACATACTGTTTAAAGCAATCATGGCTCTCTCCGGATATACTGTCCCCACCCATACAGCCAGCTGGGTTCTCAGTACATCACGCAGACAGGAATACAGAACTCTCCGGGAAGAAGAAAAGCGTAGGTGTATGTTTCATTAACTGTTCATGGTGTGATTGTGATAAGGTAAAGGAACTTAAGTGGTTTTGTTCACCTGACCTAGAATACCTCACAATCAAATGCAAGACCGTATTACCTCTCAAAATAATTTTCTTTGGTTATAGTCACAGCCATGTATATTCCCCCTTAAGCCGATACCACAACGGCCCTCAAGGAACTACATGTAACGATTCTCCTCTTCGTCTGAGGAAGAGTAGTCAAGATCAGATTGGGAACCATACCAGGTCAAATAAAACATAGAATCCCCACCCCAACTCGCGCCCTGACCAAACCAAAATATAGACATAAAAAAGGAACTAAGGTCAGGACGTGACAGTACCCCCCCCTCCAAAGGTGCGGACTCCGGCCGCAAAACCTGAACCTATAAGGGAGGGTCTAGGTGGGCATTTCACCGCGGTGGCGGCTCTGATGCGGGACGTAGACCCCACCACACCTTAGTCTTGGCCCACTTATGTGGCGCCTCTGGAGTGGCAACCCTCGCCGCCGACCCCGGACTGGGGACCCTTACAGCGGGCCCCGAATAGGCGGGAGACTCTGGCGGCGCCGGACAGGCAGGAGACTCTGGCGGCGCCGGTGTGAAGGGCGACTCTGGCGGCTCCGGACTGACTGACGGGCGGCTCTGGCGCCTCCGGACTGACGGGCGGCTCTGGCGCCTCCGGACTGACGGGCGATTCTGGCGCCTCCGGACTGACTGACGGGCGGCTCTGGCGCCTCCGGACTGACTGACGGGTGGCTCTGGCGCCTCCGGACTGACTGACGGCCGGCTCTGGCGCCTCTGGACTGACTGACGGGCGGCTCTGGCAGCTCTGGACAGACGGGCGGATCTGGCAGCTCCAGACAGACGGGCGGCTCTGGCAGCTCCAGACAGACGGGCGGCTCTGGCAGCTCCGGACTGACGGGCGGCTCGGAGGCCTCCGGACTGACTGACGGCCGGCTCTGGCGCCTCCGGACTGACTGACGGGCGGCTCTGGCAGCTCTGGACAGACGGGCGGCTCTGGCAGCTCCAGACAGACGGGCGGCTCTGGCAGCTCCGGACAGACGGGCGGCTCTGGCAGCTCCGGACTGACGGGCGGCTCGGAGGCCTCCGGGACTGACTGACGGGCGGCTCTGGCGCCTCCGGACTGACTGATTGATGGGCGGCTCTGGCGCCTCCGGACTGACTGACTGACGGGCGGCTCTGGCGCCTCCGGACTGACTGACTGACGGCCGGCTCTGGCGCCTCCGGACGGAGTGACGGCGCCTCCGGAGGCGCCAGAGCCGCCCGTCAGTCCGGAGCTGCCAGAGCCGCCCGTCAGTCAGTCCGGAGGCGCCAGAGCCGCCCGTCAGTCAGTCCGGAGGCGGCTCGGCTCCGTCAGTCAGTCCGGAGGCGGCTCGGCTCTGGCAGCTCCGGACTGACGGGCGGCTCGGAGGCCTCCGGACTGACTGACGGGCGGCTCTGGCGCCTCCGGACTGACTGACTGACGGGCGGCTCTGGCGCCTCCGGACTGACTGACGGGCGGCCCTGGCGCCTCCGGACTGACTGACGGGCGGCTCTGGCAGCTCCGGACTGACGGGCGGCTCTGGCGCCTCCGGAGTGACGGGCGGCTCTGGCAGCTCCGGAGTGACGGGCGGCTCTGGCAGCTCCGGACAGAAGGGAGACTTGGTTCTAGGAGCAGGCAACAAGTTGACAACTAGAATGCCAAAGGTCTGCAAGGCTGTAATTGCTGCAAATGGAGGATTCTTTGACGAAAGCAAAGTTTGAAAGACACAATTATTGTTTCAATTAAAAATCATTATTGAAACCTTGTCAACGTCTTTACAATGTTCCTATTCATTTTGCAACTCATTTCATGTATTGTTTTCATGGAAAACAAGGACATTTCTAAGTGACCCCAAACTTTTAAACGGTAGTGTATACAGTACACATTTCTATCTTAATGACTGTTTATCCTGGAGGTCTTCCACCTTTTGGCTTTGGTAGAGCCCTCAAGTGGCCTGAGGTAAAGACGTTAAATGTTATGCCACTGAAAATTAGCATTGTTTTGGAGGTTGTTTGGAAAACTTAAAATCCTGGTCTAACCCTGTCAAATGATTAAAAAGCATGTGCATAATTTTGTAGGTTTATTGCAGTCGAGGTGTAGTGTTGCCTTCGTTCTGTTGTCATTTACACTGTTGACATCAATAAAAACACTTTCCCATCTCCAGTGAGAAAACAGCTGAGTTGACTTTTGATAACAAGCTATTTCTCTGTGCAATGTACTGTATCTTACACCTGTATCACGATTACTCTTGATAGAGTATGTCCTTGGTGCCTCTCCTGCAATAACACAAATCTGACATTTGAGATCCCTTACTCCCAGGGGTCTTTTAGAATAATATTGTCACTGAGGACATCTTAGCACTGTGAATGAAACACACATACCGTTTTCATTAAATACAGTAGCCTATGTTTGGTGGATTAAAAAAAATGGCACTATGTGAAATTATTCATGCGAGAAGATGAAAATAGTTCTCATTTGTTCTTGAATTTGCATTCCGTATAAGAGCTGAGTAAATTTGAGCAAAGTGTTAATGGAAACGGATATAGATTTGTCTTCATAGGGGACTTACTGTAACAAAGGTGCTGTCAGTCACAAGTTATCTTTTTTTAAATCTTTTTTTTGCCTCCATGTGACTGAACTGTTATTTGAAAGGAGGGTTAAGTGGGTAGATGGAGAACAGCTCAGAAGAGGTCATAAACCATAATAAAGTCGTTGGTATTGTGAACAGTTCTATAGCAGCCCTGTAGGTGGGGGTATGATCACTGGCTTCTTTTCTGGAGCGAGTACACACACACACACAGCGCTAGAGGGTAGTTAGGATATGAGAAGCTACATTGCTTTTCCCCTCTACCTCCCTCCCACTTCAATAGATTTATGTTGAATCAAATGGATCCTAAATGTAATCAGTCACATTTAATGAGCTAGAGTAATCAATTTGCTTTTTCCTCTTGTTGGAAAAGGTTCCTGTTTCAAATGAAGTGACCTTCCCAATCTACAGTTCAGTTAGACAGAGGCTTAAACAACCATTACTATATGTTACAATCAGTCACTGAAATGAAAGCTGCTATTAGTAGATTGAAGTTTCCACTTTCCTAATTGACTGTTGGCTATAACTGAGCGTATGTTAATCTATGGCGCTGTTGTCCCTGTAGCTGTCCGTTGTCCCTTCAAATGGACTGTTTCTCATTATTATTATCTCATTATTATCACATTGGGGAAATATGCATTTATGTAAATGAACAACTGTCCCAGTATCCAATAGTTGTATTCTTGCCAAGTTTAGACCAGTATTCACAGGGTTTAGACCAGTATTCACAGGGTTTAGACCAGTATTCACAGGGTTTAGACCAGTATTCACAGGGTTTAGACCAGTATTCACAGGGTTTAGACCAGTATTCACAGGGTTTAGCCTCCTCTTCATATAATAATATTAGAGAACTGTACTGTATGTTCATATGTCCCACGAGCCTAGTGTCTGTTGTAGATTGACCTGATTGTTAATTGTCCTATTTGGGGTAATTAATATGTACAGTACCAGTCAAAAGTTTGGACACGAGGGTTTTTTCTTTCTTTTTACTATTTTCTACATTGCAGAAAATAGTGTAATAGTGATGTGAAACTATAAAATAAGACTTATGTAGTAACCAAAAAAGTGTTGAACAAATCCAAATATATTTTAGATTGTTGAAAGTAGCCACCCTTTGCCTTGATGACAGCTTTACACACTCCCTCTCTACCTTCCCCTCTCTACTTCTCTCTCTCACTCTCTACCTCTCTCTCTTGCTCTCACCATCTCTCTCTTTACTGCCCCCTCTCTACCCTACTTTGACATTTTAGTCATTTAGCGACTTACAGTAGTGAGTGCATACATAATACTTTTTTCTCTCCGCACCTTCTGCTCTCTCCCTCTCTCTCATATACCTTCCCTCTCTCTCATATATCTTCCCTCTTTCTCATATACCTTCCCTCTCTATCTCCCTCTCTCTCATATACCTTCCCTCTTTCTCATATACCTTCCCTCTCTATCTCCCTCTCTCTCATATACCTTCCCTCTTTCTCATATACCTTCCCTCTCTATCTCCCTCTCTCTCATATACCTTCCCTCTTTCTCATATACCTTCCCTCTCTCTCATATACCTTCCCTCTTTCTCATATACCTTCCCTCTTTCTCATATACCTTCCCTCTCTATCTCCCTCTCTCTCATATACCTTCCCACTATCTCCCTCTCTCTCATATACCTTCCCACTATCTCCCTCTCTCTCATATACCTTCCCTCTCTCTCATATACCTTCCCTCTCTATCTCCCTCTCTCTCATATACCTTCCCTCTCTCTCATATACCTTCCCTCTCTATCTCCCTCTCTCATATACCTTCTCTCTCTCATATACCTCTCTCTCATATACCTTCCCTCTCTCTCATATACCTTCCCTCTCGATCTCCCTCTCTCTCATATACCTTCCCTCTTTCTCATATACCTTCCCTCTCTCTCTCTCTCTCTCTCTCTCTCTCTCTCTCTCTCTCCCTATCTCCCTCCCATTTTCCGTTCTATCTCCCTCTCTCTCATATACCTTCTCTCTCTCTCTCTCTCTCTCTCTCTCATATACCTTCCCTCTCGATCTCCCTCTCCCTCATATACCTTCTCTCTCTCTCTATCTCCCTCTCTCATATACCTTCTCTCTCTCTCATATACCTCTCTCTCATATACCTTCCCTCTCTCTCATATACCTTCCCTCTCTATCTCCCTCTCTCTCATATACCTTCCCCCTCTCTCTCTCTCTCTCTCTCTCTCTCTCTCTGCCCCTCTTTCTCATATACCTTCCCTCTCTATCTCATATACCTTCCCTCCCTCTCATATACCTTCCCTCTCTATCTCCCTCTCTCTCATATACCTTCTCTCTCTCTCATATACATTCCCTCTCTATCTCCCTCTCTCTCATATACCTTCCCCCTCTCTCTCTCTCTCTCTGCCCCTCTTTCTCATATACCTTCCCTCTCTCTCTCTCTCATATACCTGCCCTCTCTATCTCTGTCTCTCTCATATACCTTCCCTCTCTCTCTCTCTCTCTCTCTCTCCCTCCCATCTTCCGCTCTATCTCCCTCTCTCTCATATACCTTCCCTCTCTATCTCTCTCTCTCATATACCTTCCCTCTCTCTCTCCCTCTCTCATATACCTTCTCTCTCTCTCATATACCTTCCCTCTCTCTCATATACCTTCCCTCTTTCTCATATACCCTCTCTCTCTCTCTCTCTCTCTCTCTCATACCTTCCTGCTCTACCTCCCTCTCTATCTCCCTCTCTCTCATATACCTTCCCTCTCTCTCATATACCTTCCCTCTTTCTCATATACCTTCCCTCTCTCTCTCTCTCTCTCCCTCTCTCTCTCCCTCTCTCTCATATACCTTCCCACTATCTCCCTCTCTCGCATATACCTTCCTGCTCTACCTCCCTCTATCTCCCTCTCTCTCATATACCTTCCCTCTCTCTCTTGCTTTCTTTTATACCCTCGCTCGTGCTCTCTTGTACATGTACTCCATCCCTCCCTCTGCCTCTCTCTCCTCTGCCTCCCTTCCTCTCTTTCTCTGCCTCCCTCCTGGACTCCCTCCCTCCTTTGCCTCCCTCCCCTCTCTACATCTGAGCCAGAGTGACTGTCAGAGGGAACATAGCAGTTCATTCACTCCTCATCCGTAGCTCTTAGAGTATTCTCCCTTGACAGAGAGAGATACATACGTAGACAAGAAGAGAGTCGAAGAGAAAGAGGCACTCTTTAAAAGGACTTTAGGAGCCACGTTATTATCTTCATCACTCTTCCTCTACCTTCTTACTTTTTAACGAGACTAACATTTCCTGTATGCTTCTAGCAGACTTTCTGGGACTTTAAGGCAGACAGACTCCCTATCCACCCGTTCCACTTCCAACCCACCCAGTCTGGATTTGGGGAGTGAGTGGGCAGTAGGGGGGTGCCTCGGGGCGCCCAGCCCGTGTGTCTGGACACGACGGAGGTGGAGTGGGCGCGGGGGAACTGGAGCGCCGAGGGCGCGGCCGGGGCTCCAGAGGGCGAGGAGGCCGGGCCGGGGTCCGAAGTCAGGGCTGCAGGGTCTGGGCATGGTGGCGGCGGCGCCATGCTGAACATGGTGTGGGAGACTGAGGGGCTGCAGACAGTGGGCATCGTGGTGCTGGTGTGTGCCTCGCTCAAACTGCTGCACCTGCTGGGGCTCATCAACTTCTCCGAGGGTAAGAGAGAGATGGATAGAAAGGAGAGAGACAGCAATGGAAAACAAAGAGAGTGAGGGTCTTTGAATTGTAGTATAAGTGAGAGATATTTGTCCATTGGTGGCTCTCCTTACTTGATTATAATGTGTTATTTTGGTATGTAATATGTTTTGTATTATATTGCTCCTTTCTTGCCAATTAAGCTTGTTTCATTTTGTTGAGTGTCTGAGAGCAGTTTGGGAAACTTAAACGGGTGTAGCCAGCCACTATAAGACCGGGGTGGTCAACTACTGTGTAAGGGTGAATTTACATTAGTAATATATGCGTAGTGTTCAACATCATTTGCAACTTTTCTGTTTACACTATCCTTACTTTAGCCTTGGATGTGGTGTGGCCAGCTATTAGCATACCGTAAATACCATAATATATAGACAAACAAAATCTAAACCATATTGCACATAATGTTGCACACTTGATTAATGCAATGATTTGCAAATGTGTGGATATTTTAAAAGCATTTCATTTTCAGTTATGCTAACATAGCAAAAATGCTGTATTCTGGTTTTAAGGGATGTGGTGTGGGACACGTGTAGTTTCATTACACTGTACCACTAAGAGGAGTATGTGGTTTAGATTTCTCCCACACTACCTCCGAAGCAGGGTTTCCGTTAGCCGGTAATTGCCGGCTTTTGGCTCAAATAAAATAGTTGCCAGCCAAATTGATCAGGAGAAAAAAACAATGCAAATTGCAGAATGCTTTTTATTCATTTATGTAAATAAATGGATAAATATTTGATTGTCCTTCTTATTGGTCTAGGTTAATTAGCCAAATTTGGGGGGATTAAATTGGGGCGTGTGTATTTTCTGTAGTCCGTCATGTATCTTATTGATCACAGCATACAGAGCCTATTTTTAGCAGAGGATCACTGGTCAGATGGTGCTAGAGCTGCTGCAGCTTCTCTCCTCTGCTGGGGTGGAATGTGCTTTTATAACTGCGCAACAATTCTAAATGCAATCGCATGTTAAACAGTTTTGATGGCCACGATTTAAAAAGAGCTTCTATTTTTATTTCTCAACTGGTAATTGAAGCACGCCTTCCATTCGCCCATCGAGTGTATAGGCAACGGTAGGCTGTCAGCGCATCCCCCAACCGTCTTTGTATTGTGAGCTGGAGGCAGTATGCGCTTAATTGTTTGAAATCTGAACATTTTACTTCATATTATGAGGCCTGTCTTACCTTGCTTCAAAGAAGCCTAGACATAATCTGACCATAGAAACATGGGGGCAATTATTTTTAAAATACTTCCTCATATGCCATTGAAACCATGCATTTCTCTCCTGTTGTATTTGTTTTCATATCAACTTTCTTTCATTGTCCAGCAGCCAAAGGCACAATCATAGTCATATTAGCAGCCCATCCTAGTTGTTGCATCTTTAGATTCCCCTCTACATTTCTAACAGAGATTTTCATCCATCACATATGGAGCTGCTCTAATCAGGTGCTCTGTTTAGAGTTTTTGGCGAAATTGAATTTTGGAAAATGTTTGAAAATTATGTTTTATTGTCTGCTTCATTACAGGAGTTGCATGTTCTGTTAAAATGAATTACCATAATCGTAATGTGATTTTTGCATTCTGAGCACAGTGTATTCTCCATTCTGAGCACAGTGTATTCTCCTGGGCAATTTGGCCAGCAACAATTTTATTTGGGATTACCGGCTAACAGAAACCCTGCTCCGGAGGTAGTGTGGGAAACAACTCTCAAAGAGATTTTAATCCAGATCTGTCTCTTTATGCTACAAAAGTATATTTCCTTGGACTAGCATGTGTCTCAAAGTAGTGTGGTGTAAAAAGAGCATTTAGAGATACCGAATTAGCTGAGGAAGATACGGGTGCTGGAGGCTTAGTCAACTCAGACATACTGTAATGCATCTCCAGTTGTGGTTTATATTGGCCTACAGGTCAAGAGTGCCTCCTGAATTTAAGTCGTTCTGCGCTTTTTGCTCATAAATTTATTTAGATTTTTTTACAAAGAAAAAGGAAAAAGTTTGTGGGAGGGATTATTTTTCTTGGTGTGTGTGTACTGTCAATGCGCTTGTGTAATCATCGCTGTATTGCGCTTTGTGCTTACATACGCAAGAAAGCGCCCTTCTCCTCTGTGCTGTAGTGTGTTGGCTAATCATAGGAGGTGTGAATTACTATTATATGCTCTGTACACATCTCATTTGGTGTACACAAGGGACATCATTGCCACTCAGATGTTACTAAGTAAGGGCAGACTGTTGAACTGAGCACAGAATGTGGCATGGCTAAATAAACTGTTTAATTTGGGAGAACAGTTGTCTAGTAGAAATGTTTAGTAAGCACTTTTAGTTTAGTTAAAGACCATCTGTCAGGCGGTAAACACACAAGTGGTAAACACACTTTAAACCGTTGTTAAGACTATGAATCAAACGTTGGTGGGTCCTTGTATTCTCATTCACATGTACATAGGAAATAGTGATGTGCATTAACAGCTTAAAGGCTGTTTTCACTGTTTTGAGAGAGAGACTCAATTGCCATTGCTTAATCAATATCAATTGTGGTGATATACAAACATGCTTTCAGTTACTCTCTTTTATTGTTCCTAAGAAGTTCTACAAGCAGATTCAAGCATGCCTAATAATTTACAGTATTTAGTCAGCCACCAATTGTGCAAGTTCTCCCACTTAAAAAGATGAGAGAGGCCTGTAATTGTCATCATAGGTACACTTCAACTATGACAGACAAAATGAGAAAAAAAATCCAGAAAATCACATTGTAGGATTTTTAATGAATTTATTTGCAAATTATGGTGGAAAATAAGTATTTTGCCTCTCATCTTTTTAAGTGGGAGAACTTGCACAATTGGTGGCTGACTAAATACTTTTTTGCCCCACTGTATATATATATTTTTTATACATCACAAGTGACACTAAATTAGGTTGATATACTGGAGGTAAATCTTTAGTCTTTCTTTGAAAGACAATTGTCCTACTTTTCAGCAGTGGTCATTGTATCGATCTGTTGCTGTGGTGGTTGGATAAGGGAACTGTATCAACCTTCACAGTGTGTGGTATGAACCTGCGAAAAGCAGATGATGTGGTCACTATCTCATGAATCAGTTCACCCCGGCATAATCACCTTGACAGGATGTCTGGTGGCAAAGCTTTTAGACCGCCTGACAGTTGGTCAATAACTACATTGACGTGTTGCATCTCCGATCCAGTCATGTTTTAGAATGGATTGGTGTTTAGACAGTCTTGCCGATGTCTGGTATTTGGGGGGTAGAAGTGATGGACTTATAGTTTAGAAATTCACCTGATCTTTTTGTTCATTTTAGAATTCTTGTTCAGGGTACAGTTGTACAAAGAACACTGTCTTTCTCTCCTTGGTGAAAGATACATGCTTGTCCCATCTCCTTTGCCTCGCAGGCTCTACCATAACCTGAAATTGATTAAACAAACTGAACATGTACTTGATTCTCATTGGAATCATATGTCCATTACACTGCCCCATAGGAACATCAGTTATGCCACATTCCAGTAATAATACTGTAAGCCTATATCTGTCATCCACAGATGACCTAGCATACACTCACTGCCCAGTTTATTAGGTCCACCACCCCGTTCATGTAAATGTATCACTCCTACTGACAGTGAGTCATGTCGCCGTGGCTATAAAGCAGGCGGACAGGCATCAAGGCATTCAGTTATTGTTCGACTGAACGTTAGAATGGGCAAAACGATTGACCTAAGCAACTTTGAGCGTGGTATGATCGTCTGTGCCAGGCGCGCCGGATCCAGTATCTCAGAAACGGCCGCCTTCCTGGGTTTTTCCACAAATGACAGTGTCAAGGGTTTACCGAGAATGGTGCGAACCAAACAACAGAAACCATCTAGTCAGCGGCAGTCCTGTGGGGGAAAACAGCTCATTGATGAGAGAAGTCGAAGGAGAATGGCAAGAATTGTGCAAGCTAACAGGTGAGCCACAAACAGAAAAATAACTGCACAGTACAACGGTGGTGTGCAGAACGACATCTCGGAAAGCACAATTCATTGGTCCTTGTCACGAATGGGCTATTGCAGCAGACAACCACACCAAGTCCCACTGCTATCAGCTAAAAACAGGAAGGGCGGCTCCAGTGGGCACGAATTCAGGAGAATTGTGGACAATTGAGGAGTGGAAAAACATTGCCTGGAACATGACAGTGAGTTCAATTTACTTGAGTGGCCTGCGCAGTCCCCAGAGCTCAACCCAATAGAGTATATTTGGGATGAGATGGAACCGGCTGTTCGCAGCATGAATGTACCGCCGTCCAATCTGCAGTAACTGCATGATGTCACCATGGACCAAAACCCCTGTGGAATGTTTCCGACACCTTGTGGAATGCCCCAAAGAATTCAGGCTGTTATGGAGGCAACGGATAGTTCGACCCGGTACTAGAGGTGTGTACATAATAAACTGGCCTACGTGAGTCTATATACCCATTCATGAATTCCCATTCATGACTATATTGGAGCTGGAAATGTCCCTTCCTGCCCAGCAAGGGATCGTGTACAGTATGACCCAGGGAGTTTCCCATTAGCATGCTCGGATCACTTCTGAGCAACACCAGGCAGTAGACTGAGTGCCGTCTGCAAAACACACAATTTCTCCTATTGCACTTCCATGTTCTGGAAACATTAACTTGAACATTGCATCAGGCACTGGCTGCCCCACTGGACCCAACACTGTGGATACTTTATACTTCTAGTTATAATTCTAATTTGTGGTTGGCTAAACTTTCAAGAACTTCGAAAGTTTCTTCAAGTAAAGTCACAAAAACCGTCAAGCACTATAATGAAACTGGCTCTCGAGAACTGCCAAAGTAAAGGAAGACCCAGAATTACCCCTACTGCAGAGGAAAAGTTCATTAGAGTTACCAGCCTCTGAAGAATTTATTTGGGCTGCAATTTCTGAGTTCAAGTAACAGACACATCTCAACATCAACTGTTCAGAGGAGACTGTGAATCAGGCTTTCAGGGTCAAATTGCTGCAAAGAAACCTCTAAATGACACCAATAAGAAGAAGAGACTTTCTTTGGCCAAGAAACACGAACAATGGACATTAGACTGGTGGAAATCTGTCCTTTTACTCTGATTAGGCAAATGTGAGATTTTTGGTTCCAACAGCCGTGTCTTTGTGAGACGCAGAGTAGCTGAACGGATGATCTCCGCATGTGTGGTTCCCACAGTGAAGCATAGATGAGGTGTGATGGTGTGTGGGTGGTTTGCTGGTGACACTGTGACTTATTTATTTAGAATTCAAGGAACACTTAACCAGCATGGCTACCACAGCATTCTGCAGCGATACGCCATCCCATCTGGTTTATGCTTAGTCCCACTATCATTTGTTTTTCAACAGGACAATGACCCAACACACCTCCAGGCTGTTTAAGGGCTATTTGATCAAGAAGGAGCGTGATGAGTGCTGCATCAGATGACCTGGCCTCCACAATCACCTGACCTCCACCCAATTGAGATGGGATGAGATGGACTGCAGAGTGAAGGAAAAGCAGCCAACAAGTGGTCAGCATGTGTGGGAACTCCTTCAAGACTGAGGAAAAAGAGTTCCAGGTGAAGCTGGTTGAGAGAATGCCAAGAGTGTGCAAAGCTGTCATCAAGGCAAAGGGTGGCTACTTTGAAGAATCTCTAATAGAAAATATACTTGTTTAATAAAATGTTGGTTACTGCATGATTTCCAAATGTGTTATTTCATACAGCCACAATTATTCTACAATGTAGAAAATAGTAAAAAATAAAGAAAACCCCTTGAATGAGTAGGTGTGTCCAAACCTTTGACAGGTACTGTATATGTTATTTTTTTTATCCAGTTCGATAAACACTCCAAACAGCCTACCCGACCGCTTGGAGGCATACGCATGGTCCTAAAGCACACGGACATCGTTTTAAATTACAAAAATGGGGACAAAAATACAATTTCTAAATGTGATAGTTGCACCCCCGATAATTACACAGGTGCACCTTGTGCTGGGCATAATGAAAGGC
This sequence comes from Oncorhynchus kisutch, assembly GCF_002021735.2. NCBI lineage: Eukaryota > Metazoa > Chordata > Actinopteri > Salmoniformes > Salmonidae > Oncorhynchus > Oncorhynchus kisutch. Next base: position 24,342,947 of record NC_034189.2, on the reverse strand, counting down.
CACTCTAAAATGTGTATTTTTGTCTCCCAACACAATACCACCAATGTCTCCAAGTTTTGAGGGAGCGTGTAATTGGAATGCTGACTGCAGGAATGTCCACCAGAGCTGTTGTCAGAGAATTGAATGCTTGTTTCTATACCATAAGCCGCCTCCAAAGTTCTTTTAGAGAATTTGGCAGTACGTCCAACTGGCCTCACAACCGCAGATAACGTGTAACCACGCCAGCCCAGGACCTCCACATCAGGCTTCTTCGCCTGTGGGATTGATTGAGGGGGTGCGGAGGCCTATTTCTGTCTCTAATGAAGCCCTTTTGTGGGGAAAAACCTCATTCTGATTGGCTGGGCCTGGTTCCCAAGTGGGTGGGCCTGCCCAATTGTGTGAAATCCATAGATTAAGGCCTAATGAATATATTTAATTTGACTGATTTCCTTATATAAGCTGTTTCTCAGTCAAATCTATGACATTTTTGCATGTTGCATTTGATATTTTTCAGTATATTTTAAATAACAAAAAATGTTTGAAGCTGGTGAACCAAAACCGAAAAGTTATTTTCAGAAGTCATTCTATACAGAGCGAACAGTGTAGAATTTTAGCAACCAGTAAGTGATATCTACTAGATTACACAGCTACAAAGTCAGAACAGCTTTCACACTTTCACAGCAGATGCTGCTCCGGTGGAAAAATCTATATGTGAATATCACAGCCAATCACAACACTGGCAGTTAAGTAATACAGTGAAACACTATCAATCCACTATTACCACAGACATTCTGTATTACCTTTTCTGAAATTACAAAGTAAAAATGTAAAACTATTATGTGTAGCACCTTTAACTCAATTGAAAATGTTGCTGTCAAGGACTATAGATGTACAGTAATATAATTAAGCAATAAGGCACGAGGGGGTGTGGTCTATGGCCAATATACCACGGCTAAGCACTGTTCTTTCGCACAACATGGGGTGTCTGGATACAGCCCTTAGCCGTGGTATATTGGCCATATACCACAAACCCCCGAGGTGCCTTATTGCTATTATAAACTGGCTATAAATGCAATTAGAATGTTTTGACATACATGTGGTATACAGTATGATTTACCACAGTTGTCAGCCAATCAGCATTCAGTGCTCGAACCACCCAGTTTATTATTATAATAGTATATATACATAGCAACACATGCAGATTGGTTCTCAATTAACTTACTATGCCAGGATACATTTGTATTTATTTGAAACAAATACACATCTAGGCCTAGTTACAGGGGAGAGGAGGGGGATGAATGAGCCAATTGTAAAATGACCAAAGGTCCAGTAAAAAAGAAACATGGCTTCCAGACATTTTCATTTCTTTGCTAACCTTGTCCTTTGGTGTCTTACATAACGTTAATGTTCTCTCTGCGGTTTGTTTTGGGAGGCTGGGTTTTTGAAAGGGGTCTGTGGCAGAGATGGTGCTTTGCCCTTGGGCTTTCAGCAGAATTTGCTAGTGGTGCCAATGCCCTGGTTTGGTCAACCTTTTGTTTTCACTGTAACCTTTTTACACTTACAATTAGAGCTCCTTGTACTCCCTGTACTTGTTTGCTGTTGTGGTACATATGACACAATATCTTTATCAAGGGTCGTTCTAAAACTATGAGAATTCAAGGGTTATTCTTGGTTGAATTTAATGCAATGTTTACTGTGTAGTCGGTATGGATAGGTGTGTGTGTGTGTGTGTGTGTGTGTGTGACTCAACCAGCAATCGATTTTTACGTGGCATGCAGTTTCGTGTTGATTGACACGTTTATAAAAGTTAAGTGACCATGTGAGCTTTGTATCATTTTGTTGCCTTAAGTAGTGTCCCTTTCAAATGACACCACATAGTTTCAGTATGTTGCCTCCTCTGACTGAAAGTATTGGACTGTAAGAGAAAAACCTCAGCAAATCCTCTCCCTCTCTCAACCAAGTCACTTAAAGTTTATTTACGTCTTTTGCAAATGTCCATTAAAGTCTCAATTTACAACCTGGCTCGTCTGGCGTACTCTGTCATGTCTGGACACCTTCCTTAATAAAACATAAATGTCGTTAATTTCTACTGCCATAAAGTCTCTACTTGTCTGTAAGGGGAAACCTCATCTGTTACATGCAAGATGATGACGATGATGATATTAAAGAGATGCCTAAAGACAGCGCTGGAGTGATTGACATGACCTTTCCCACGGTGTCCTGACCCATGGTCCCCTCAGTTGTCTTTAGCGCTCATCAGTGGGAGGGAAACTTATTGAAACGGTCTGGACCGTCCCCGTCAATTAGGATTACAGTGGTAGAGACAAAAAAAAAAGTAGCACCCTGCTGATCAATACTGATGAAAGTATCCCAGTTAATTAATTCTGACGGGAGATTGACAGTGATGAGGTGAATTCGTTTTGGATGATTGTGATGCCTAAGGCTAATAACAGATTGGGCTACAGACAGATTTTCAAGTTGTAGGTGGTTAAATGACCTCGGTTTCAGAGCAATGGGGAAAACAGTCATGTATCTCCATAATGCCGTTTGAATTCAGTGTGACCATGTAAGTCTCACAATGTTTGAGGTGTTGGACTGTTAGATTGACTCATTTATTCAAGACCGTAAGGGCTTCGCAGTGTTGCCACGCATTAATGAATTCAAAACATCTGCAGTTGTTATGCTTTTGTGGCCCATATCACAGACTGTAAAATACTTATTAAATTAAACTATGGTTGTCATGAAAAATGTATGAAGTATTATCTTATTTTTGTTTTCTCTTGAAACTTTTCCATTTTGTTTGAGGAGCTTTGAAGCTGACTGCCTGAGGTCTTAAGTATCTTTCGTTATTTATTATTCAATCAAGACAATACAGGGAATACTGTCAATCAGCACTTTGATCACGTGAATTATCGAGCTAAGTAAAAAAATATATATATGTTTTCTGTAATTATGCAGAGGAGGTAGGTGGTCTCATGCATTATGCAAATGTAGATCAGATATTTATGAATTTGTTTTTTTGTTTTTCTTTCCAGACGGATATCCCTGAATGTCGGAGTGTTTTATCTGGCATTGAAAATCGTTAACCCATACGTTTTAAAGTCTGCACATAAAGTTGTTGTGAGTGAGTTCATGCCATTTTAGTTTGAGTTGTGAAAGTGCTGACTGGTCTAAAGTCGCTTCATTTAAAGGGGATGCCACCGCCTCAGGGCACCACTGCCATTGCTTGATGTATGAAACAGTGAAAACTATCAACCACACAGACAGGTTTGTAATTTGCCATAGGACTGATAAAAGGGACCATCTGTAACAAGGGACTCTGCAGTTTTATTGGATTGGATACATCATTGGAAGTTAGGCTACAACAATACCAGGGAGCTTTGCGGTATCAGCAAATGGGAATGCTCCCAATTAGAGATATCTCTTTACAATTGAGTTATTTAGCAGACACCCTGGTGTTACAAGCCCCATGCTCTACCAACTGAGCCACACGGAACCACCTTTTCATAGAATTTTGCAGTGGCTTTGAAGTTTGCAGGATATAAATAATGTTGTCACACAACCACTGGCGAAGGCATGAACGGGGTGAACCCTTTCATGTGAATTGCAAGTGAAAGCCTCTGCTGTGCTTTCACTTGCTGTAATCCGTCACAAAACCAATTGTAACTCAGTGCTGTTGATTGTAATGGAAAGGCTCCTTGAGTTTAAGTTGTGAGACTCAATGAACCCCAACTCTGCATCAGTTTCCAAACATTGAACACATGGCAGTTGAGATTTTAGGGCTGATATACAGTGCATTCGGAAAGTATTCAGACCCCTTCGACTTTTTCACATTTTGTTACAATACTGCCTTTTTCTAAAATTGATTCAATTGTTTTATTCCCCCTCATCAATCTACACACACTACCCCATAATGACAAAGAAAACACAGGTTTTTAGAAATCTTTGCAAATGTATTAAAAACCAAAAACTGAAATATCACATTTACAAACGTATTTAGACCCTTTACTCAGTACTTTGTTGAAGCACCTTTGGCAGCGATTACAGCCTTGAGTCTTCTTGGGTATGATGCTTCAGGTTTTTGGCACACCTGTATTTGGGGAGTTTCTCCCATTCCTCTCAAGCTCTGTCAGGTAGGATGGGAAGCATCGCTACACAGCTATTTTCAGGTCTCTCCAGAGATCGAGAGTTTGATTGGTTTCAAATCTGAGCTCTGGCTGGCCCACTCAAGGACATTCAGAGACTTGTCCCAAAGCCACTCCTGCATTGTCTTGGCTGTGTGCTTACGGTCGTTGCCCTGTTGGAAGGTGAACCTTTGCCCCAGTCTGAGGTCCTGAGGGCTCTGGAGCAGGTTTTCATCAAGGATCTCTCTGTACTTTTCTCCGTTCATCTTTCCCTCGATCCTGACTACTCTCCCAGTCCCTGCTACTGAAAAACATCCCCACAGCATGATGCTTCACCGTAGGGATGGTATTGGCCAGGTGATGAGCGGTGCCTGGTTTCCTCCAGATGTAACGCTTTGCATCCTCGAGATAATCTTGTTTCTCATGGTCTGAGAGTCCTTTAGGTGCCTGCTGGCAAACTCCTAGTGGGTTGTTATGTTTCTTTTAGTCAGGAGGGTCTTCTGTCTGGCCACTCTACCATAAAGGCCTAATTGTTGGAGTGCTGCAGAGATGGTTGTCCTTCTGGAAGGTTCTCCCATCTCCAAAGAGGAACTGTAGAGCTCTGTCTGAGTGACCATCGGGTTCTTTGTCACCTCCCTGACCAAGGCCCTTCTGCCCTGATTGCTCAGCTTGGTCAAGCATCCAACTCTAGGAAGGAGCTTACTGGTTCCAAGCTTCTTCCATTTAAAAATGATGTAGGCCACTGTGTTCTTGGGGACCATCAGTGCTGCAGACATTTTTTGGTACCTTTCCCCAGATCTGTGCCTCGACACAATCCAGTCTTGGAGCTCTACGGACAATTCCATTGACCTCATGGCTTGGTTTTTGCTCTGAGATGCACTGTCAACTGTGGGACCCTATAGAGACAGGTGTGTGCCTTTCCAAATCATGTCCAATCAATTGAATTTACCACAGGTGGACTCTAAGTTGTAGAACCATCTCAAGGATGATCAATGGAAAACCTGTTTTCGCTTTGTCATTATGGGGTATTGATGAGGACATTTTCGAATTCAATAATTTTTCAAACAAGGCTGTAACGTTACAAAATGTTGAAAAGGGGAAGGGGTCTGACTAATCCCCCTCCCCCCAACTTCTTTAATAATGCATGTCTTTAAAAAAAAAAAAAAAAAATCTAAAGCTCATGTTATCTAATTATGTATGTGTTATCGCAACATGAATGTGAAAATGTGTTTGTCACTTCTCCAACCAATATTTGGTTGCACACTCAATGAAAGAAAACTTAGCACACTCAATGCACACTCAATGAAAGAAAACTTAGCAAGTTGATTTTGAAACTCAAGAGCTTCTTCATTTCATGAAATAAAAGTTGAGATTTAATTGCACAGGATCCTGAAGTTTCTCTCACCTCTCATTAACTTTATTTTTGTATATCTGTGAATTGGTGGAGCAGCTTTTACTTGAGTAAAAGTAAAGATGCCTACATAGAAAATGACTATAGTAAAGTCACCCAATAAAATACTACTTGAGTAAAAGTATCAAAAGCAAATGTAATTGCTCAAATATACTTAAGTATCAAAAGTAAAAGTATAAATTGTTTCAAATGCCTTATATTGAGCAAACCAGACAGCACCATTTTCTTGTTGTTTTAATTTACAGATCTTCAGAGTCACATTCCAACACTCAGACATCATTTACAAAAGAAGCATTGGTGTTTAGTGAGTCTGCCTGATAAGAGGCAGTAGGGATGACCAGGGATGTTCTCTTGATGTGTGTGGATTGGACTATTTTACAGTCCTACTAAGCATTCAAAATGTAACGATTACTTTTGGGTGCCAGGGAAAATGTATGGCGTAAAAAGTACATTTATTTTCTTTATGATTGTAGTGAAGTAAAAGTATGAATAGGAAAGTATGGATACCCCAAAAAATGACTTAAGTAGTACTTTAAAGGATTTTTACTTTTTGCCACTGGGGAAAGGGGTGTTTTCTACCATGTCTGAGTTTTCTCCAGGCAGACTAATGTATGATGGAAACACTTCCACTGTCAGATTACTGCAATTATTAATTAACCTTCTAAATTACTGCACTTTTCAACAGCAAAAACCCCCTCACCTCAACTCTGAAAATGCCCCGTCCTAAAGCATGTTGTCACCAAATCCCTCGCCACAAAATGCAGTCACTCACTGTCCATAATAGCAAAGGACAACACTTTGTGATGTCCGTATCAGCTTAAGAACGGTGGAAAAACAGTTTAGGGACGACTTGACTTTTTCAAGAGTTCTAACCAAAGTAAATGATTGATGTTCTGGTACATCTAAAAAACTATGGTATTTTGGAAAAGCTGCACATTTGAACTTTAATGCACAAAAAACATTGCTTACAGTAAGTAGCTAGGTATACATCCAATTGGTGACAGTTTTATCATGTCAATATTTTTTTTATCTGCATAAAGAAAACCAGTGTTTCTACCTAACAGACTTGTTGCAGATTTTTTTTAAACAACAACCGCGTGTGACGACAGTGCACACAATGTACTTTTTCTCTTAAGTTTTCATGTACTGAATAAAAATCTAAAGTTCAATATGTTTCCGTCGCATTTTAAGATCTACCGATAGTTTAGTCACACAAAAAAAACTGTTGCGTTTAATAGCAAATGTGTCTACTTTGGTCATGGCGCGTACGCTCTAGCCAACAGCTCGCCGATAGTGCGGGTAGGCAGTGTGGGTAGGCTAGTCTACGTGATGAAATGATTATGGATAAGAGCAAGAATATTTATTTGTCAGGCATCGATCATCATGTCACCAGAATATTTATTGGATTCGCCTGTAGCCTAATGAACTGCATATAGTTTCCAGAGTCGTAGTGGGAGGACCAAACCATATCACCGGGTGACTCTGTTTGCTTCAATATGATGGTTATTGTATCAATATTTCCGCCTAAAGGCATTCCCTCCGCCATTTATCTCATAATGAATTGTATCGACACACAAAGATCCCACCATGTCGAACGAACAAATTATCTATCGGCGTTTATAAAATGGTACTGAAACCTGTTTCTGTCATTTTTTACTTTACTCTCGTTAAAACTGTGGATGGAAACATAGTTTATAATGAACTAAACCAAATTCATACACTTGAACATCTAAGATCGAGATGATCACATCATTTTGTTGACCAATTATGTCTTTTAGTACATAACGGTCCCCTATTTGATGCCAGTGAATGCCATGCTGATTATTAAGCCAGATTTAGCTCTGATTCACCACCTGTGCTTTATTAGTGTGTGCTGACCAACACTGTAATTGAGATATCTTACCTGGCAAGATGGCCCATAGCTGAAACATGGTTTTTGACTGTTCGCCTATCTCTCCCTGTCTACTCTCTCTGCCACCACAGTTTAGGCTAATTCACCTGGAGTGGACCTTGTGCTGACAGCATAAAGCATTGCATTTAAACAGTGGCAAAGATTTGCATACAGCACAAATGGACTGACAGTTCTGATAGGAAATGTAAAACAAAAATCCAGAATTGCTTTAATAACCAATGCCATTGCACGAACAGTTGGCTCTATTGGTGTTAGTGAAAATGAGTTGCCAATGTGGCTGGGGTTCGCAGAAACGATGACCAGCCTTCTTATCCAAAGCCATTCCACTGCAGTCCTCAGAGCCAGCAACATGGAACTGCACTGAACAAAAATATGAACGCAACATGTAAAGTCATGAGCTGAAATAAAAGATCGCAGAAATTTCCATATGCACAAAAAACTTCTGTCAAATTTCGTGCACAAATTTGGTTATATCCCTGTTAAAAAAACTTCTCAATTTCTAATTTGCCAAGATAATCCATCCACCTGACAGGTGTGGCACATAAAGAAGCTGCTTAAACAGCATGGTCATTAAGCAGGTGCACCTTGTACTGGGGACAAAAGGCCACTCTAAAATGTGAAGTTTTTTTTGAGGCAGCGTGCAACTGGCATGCTGACTGCAGGAATGCCCGCCAGAGCTGTTGCCAGAGAATTTAATTTCCTTATCATAAGCCACATCCAAAGTTATTTTAGAGAATTTGACAGTACGTCCAACAGGCCTCACAACCGCAGACCATGTGTAACCACGCCAGCCCAGGACCTCCACACCCGGCTTCTTCACCTGTGGGAGAGTGGGGGTGTTGAGTATTTCCGTCTGTAATAAAGCCCTTCTGTGGGGGGAAAACACCTTCTGATTGGCTGGGCCTGGATCCCCAGTGGGTGGGCCCTGGGTCGCAAGTGGGTAGGCCTATGCACTCCCAGGCCCACCCATGGCTGCGCCCCTGCCGAGTCATGTGAAATCCATATATTTGGGCCTCATGAATTTATTTCAATTGACTGATTTCCTTATATGAACTGCAACTCAGTAAAATCTTTGAAATTGTTGTGTGTTGCGTTTTATATTTTTGTTCACTATAGATGCTACTGATTTATTAGATAACAGCAATGTAATATTGTTTTCCCAGACTGCAATTTTAAGGCACGTTTGTGTTTGAGATGTAGCAAATGGGAAAGAATGGCTGCATTTATTTGTATCTACCATCCCCCATATTTTCCATGGCTATGTGGGAGATAATGAGCCTTCCCCATTAGGTAGTCAAGAGTGTGGTCGAAAGTACCATCTTCAATCGACTTTGTACATCAGACACAACACCGATGCAGAGAAGTAATTTGACGGATGTCCATTGTTTGGCAGTGGTTGTATTGTATTCTGGAGTCAGGCTGTGGTCTAGCATTTGTGTTGGATCATTTGAAAATATTTGTGACTGTGAGAGATGGCCAAGGGGAATCTATTACTCCTCAGGAAACTCAGGCGGAATATCGGAATACGGCCCTAGGGCACCACAGGTGCGACTTGGTCGCAGCCACTTCCTACAAACTAGACCTTGGAATGCCAACATTGCAAACACACACACACAGCCATCTTGTACACAAGATCCAGTGGTTGTCAGTGGAGGTGGGTTTTTTCTGGCACTGAGCATTTTCATGCCGTCTCCAAAAAACTATACTTTAAAAAGGTCAACATTCAGATTGATAGTGGAGACAATGGCAAATAGATGTCCTCCTTTCCACTGCCTGTAAAAGAAAATGCCTCCTTTTGAGTCGTCAGTTTGGCATGCCTCAACTAAGCTGTCTATGGCCTTATACAGTATGTGCTGCTCCAACATTCAATAAGGAAAGGGGTCTCATTGTATACGTGTGTGAATTGTTGCTGTCTGCTACCCTGCAAAGAGACTAATGCCTCTTGCCTCATCAGATAAAACAGCTTGGGGCCTTGAAGGCACAAGGTCCGTGTTTATGTTTGCGCTCACCTGCTTCGTTGAGCAGCACCATTGACCGCAGTGCACTGAAATGATGGCACGTGTTGCCTGTGGTGGGTGTACACATTTCTGTCTCTGACCGTACCTGGATGTTGCTGCTTCATAATCACATTTGGAAACGAGCTTCATAGTCTTGACTCTAAAATGTGCTTGGGCCAGGTTATAAGTGAAGGTGTGTCCACATTCGCGTCCTGGATTGTAATGATGAGGCATTTGTTGAAGTTTGGAGGATGGAGATGAACAGAAATGTTATTCTGGTGCCAGAGGATTGTATCAAATTTCAAACGCAAAACCTCACCAACCAAAGCTACAGTTGTCTGTCAGTCTGAAAGACAGATCTCCATCCCCTTGGGGCTCACCAGCACCATTTCTCCATCTGACTGAGAAGCAGGTGCTTGAAATATTTATGGGTGCAACAGTTGAACACCACTTCCCTCAGTGCCTATGTGGGTTCAAATCATTTCAAGCCTCTCCACCAGATTTGGCTTCGCGCCTAATCACCATCATTTTGATATTATTAGCTAAGCCTTACCTGACATGATTTTGCCTCTTTTCAAATTCTGGAGGGGGAAAAAAGTGGAAAGTTAGTGAGGCTCATCCCCAAACATGAGCAGATGTGCTTCTGAGTGGCTAATTATGAAGCCGCCAGAACTGCTGTACTAACTGTCAATCTGGGGGCGATCAGATCCGGCTCTCCAAAATCTCAGGAATGTGCTGGGAAAAGCAGGTGATGTCGGTAAAATGGCGGGAGAGAAGGTCAAACTGATCTCATGCTGGTCAACCTCTTCCACAGGACTGAACCAAAACCTATTAAATCTACCATTGCCCAGACTGCAGGACTCTCCCGTTTGCAGTCATACTCCGTCTCTCGCTGTGTAATTTCAGTTCATTACCGTCTGCTAAGGAATAGTCTGTTCATCCTCATTTCAACTCCGAAAGAACATGCGGATTGATTGGTGTTATAGCAGACACCTGCTGACTGCCTCCTGGAAAGCAGAATTAAAGAAAATATGCTCCCGCCAATATTGGAACTTGGGTTGCAATTTTGAAATCCATAGTACGGTGAGTGGATTCTCACTTGGGTTACGTTGTTCTCCCTGTCACACACGCATATATATGCATATATAGTACCAGTCAAAAGTTTGGACACACCTACTCATTGCAGGGTGTTAAATCAAAATATATTTTAAATGTGAGATTCTTCAAAGTAGCCACCCTTTGCCTTGATGACAGCTTTGCACACTCTTGGAAGTCTCTCAACCAGCTTCACCTGGAATGCCTTTCCAACAGCCTTGAAGGAGTTCCCACATATACTGAGCACTTTGTTGGCTGCTTTTCCTTCACTCTGCGGATGATTGTGGAGGCCAGGTCATCTGATGCAGCTCTCATCACTCTCCTTCTTGGTCAAATAACCCTTACACAGCCTGGGGGTGTGTTGGGTCATTGTCCTGTTGAAAAACAAATGATAGCCCCGCTGAGCGTGAACTAGATGGCTTTGCGTATCGCTGCAAAATGCTGTAGTAGCCATGCTGGTTAAGTGTGCCTTGAATTCTAAATAAATAAATAAGACAATGTCACCAGCAGAGCACCATCACACCTCCTTCTCCATGCTTCACTGTGGGAACCACACATGTGGAGATCATCCACTCACCTACTCTGCGCCTCACAAAGACACTGCGGTTGGAACCAAAAATAACCATTTGGACTCATCAGACAAAAGGATATATTTCCACTGGTCTAATGTACATTGCTCGTGTTTCTTGGCCCAAGCAAGTCTCTTCTTATTATTGGTGTTTTTTAGTAGTGGTTTCTTTGCAGCAATTTGACCCTGAATGCCTGATTTCACGCAATCTCTTCTGAACAGTTGATGTTGAGATGTGTCTGTTACTTGAACTCTGTGAAGCATTTATTTGGGCTGCATTTTCTGAGGCTGGTAACTGTGATGAACTTATCCTCTGCAGCAGAGGTAACTTTGGGTCTTCCTTCCCTGTGGTGGTCCTCATGAGAGCCAGTTTCATCCTAGCGCTTGATGGTTTTTGCGATTGCACTTGAAGAAACTTTCAAAGTTCTTGACATTTTCAGCATTGACTGACCTCCATTTCTTAAAGTAATGATGGACTGTCGCTTCTTTTTGCTTATTTGAGATGTTCTTGCCATAATATGGACTTGGTCTTTTACCAAATAGGGATATCTTCTGTATACCACCCCTACCTTTTCACAACACAACTGATTGGCTCAAATGCATTAAGAAGGAAATTCCACAAATTAACATTTAACAAGGCACACCTGTTAATACAAATGCATTCCAGGTGACAACCTCATGAAGCTGATTGAGAGAATGCCAAGAGAGTGCAAAGTTGTCATCAAGGCAAAGGGTGGCTACTTTGAAGAATCTCAAATATAAATCATATTTTGATTTGTTTAAAAGTTTTGTTTACTACATGATTCCATATGTGTTATTTAATAGTTTTTTAAAATTATTATTATTCTATAATTTAGAAAAATTGTAAAAATAAAGAAAAACCCTTGAATGAGTAGGTGTGTCCAAATTTTTGACTGTACATCAATACCTTGCGACTGCCGGTCCAATAACGCTCTCTTGCAATAACCTTCCCCAGACTGTTGTGATGTTGGCCATCCTGACATGTTCAATGCCCGTAGAACACTTTCACACTCATTGACATTTGTCACATATCGCACCACTGACAGGTGGAGTGACTTTTCAATACACTTTTATACATTTCCTTAGAAGTGGACAATGGCAGAATGTTGCTTTGCCCACTATGAATACGAGACTCCTGCTTCGGTCTTCTGTTGTCTTGCCAGGTCCCAAATGGAGACTAAATAAGGAGATTGTTGAGGTGGAGATAAGATCAGTTTAGAGTTTGGCTCAGGGTTCAGTGTGTCAACTATAGTGTGCTGTGGTGTGTCGTATGTCGAGAGATCACAACACATGGTTTGTGCCGACCAGGCTTCCTTTTCACTCTTAGTGCAACAAGCAACCAGGAAGGAGAAAGAACTGATACTGACCTGCCCTATGCCCGTTTGTTCTCTTCATGTACAGTGGCTTCAGAAAGTATTCACACCTCTTGACTTTTTCCACAGTTTGTTGTTACAGCCTGAATTTAAAATACATACAGTTTAGATGTTGTTACTGGTCTACACACAATACCCCATAATGTCAAAGTAGAATTTTGTTTTTAGAATTTTTTACAAATGAATTAATAATGAAAAGCTGAAATGTCTTAAGTTAAGTAATTCAACCACTTTGTTATGGCAAGTTTAAATAAGTTCAGTCGTAAAAATGTGCCTAGGTCAAAAGATTAGTTGCATGGACTCACTCTGTGTGCATTAATAGTGTTTAACATGATTTTTTAATATAACAAAAGGACCACAAAGACGAGGGACGTTTTCTAATGCCTTGCAAAGGGCACTTAAAAAAGCAGACAATGAATATCCCTTTGTGCAGGGTGAAGTTATTAATGACACTTTGGATGGTCTATCAATGCACCCATTCAATACGGAAATACAGGTGTCCTTCCTAACTCAGTTGCCGTATAGGAAGGAAACCGGTCAGGGATTTCACCATGAGGCCAATGGTGACTTTAAAACATTTTCTGAGTTTAATGGCTGTGATAGGAGAAAACTGAGGATGTATCAACAACATTTTAGTTACTCCACAATACTAAATGACAGGGTGAAAAAAAGGAAGGCATAAGGCACTAAAATAAAACTGTTAAAAATTTGCCAATGAAAATAATTGTATGTCCTGAATACAAAGATTTATGTTTGGGGCTAACACCACTGAGTACCACTCTTCCTATTTTCAAGCATGGTGGTGGCTAAATCATGTTATGGGAATGCTTGTCATCGGCAAGGACTTGAAAGTTGTAATAGTATAATGCACAAGGTGCAATTTCAAAATTGGCTAGTACATCATCAGTTTTCCTCTTGTCATGTCAGTCATTGCAAACCTTAGAGAGCTATTTATAACCTGTCCGAAATGTCCAGATCAACCAGCCCATGTCAGCAAACTTTTGTTGAGCTACGTTTTGTTAGCCTATCGATGTTTTTGTTGTTGTAATGCTAGTCACTCATATCACATGAATACACATTAGACATGACAAAATGTATAGAGTTGCAAGATAATGAGCTTTAAACCTGCAAAAATGTATCTGCAGCTCATGACAAAATATTCTCTAAGTCGAAACCAACAAGTGTGTGAACAGTTTGTTTCATGAACAGTGCCCATAGAAATAGACATGGTGCGCCAGGATGTTCCCCAATGCTGGTAGATGGGCCTGAGTGAAAGAATGTTTGGGAACCCCTGATGTGGAGTAAGGCATTTGTGAAAATCTTATAGCAATATAGAGTGGGAAAGCGGCTGTGTGTTTGGACAATTAATAGACACTGCAGTAAATAAATACTAATAAAAACACCTGTCTTGCATAGGACTGTACTTTACACAGACCGGTGCGCCATAGCCAATCAGAGCTACAATCGGCCTATATGCAAATAAACCATTTGCCACATGGGCCTGCCATCATTCACTTTGAACTAGACTGTGTGTTTACAGGCAGTAGCAACAGCACGACTTTAGATCATTAGAAAGCATTCACCAAAAGCCACAAAATGCACCTGAATGGATTTCTGTAAATATGTAAATACCACGGGTCCTCTTACCTTTGGGGAACTTTACAATCCTATTGATCAAAGAACCATGGAGGCTCTCTCCCTCAGTTGCCTATGCACATCAACAACAACTAACGTTAGCCAGAGTGAGATGAGCTAAAGTCTAACGAGGGAACAGTAGATAAACCCTCAAACTTTTTCAAAATTGCACTGATATACAATGGGGAATAGTAGCCTGCTCGCCTTTCTGCAGCTTGCCTGCCAAAGCATGCTTGTCCCAACCCACATTTTGTCAACTGAGTGGGTACCTGCCTGCCTGCCCATCCATTGTATCAATGCCAAATTAATTAGTTTGACAACTAAGATATATGCTAACTGTGGATAAGTTGTTCAAGTTCAGCATAGCTACCTAGCAAAGTTATTGACATTTCTTGCAAGCTAACCAAATAGCACCCGCATCTCTAGCTGTAGCCAACAAAAAACGATATGGGGGGGAAAAAATGACATGACATCCTCCCAGCAGCTAGCTAATGTTACCTCTGTGTTTGGAGTGGACACTATATGGTATAGTATGGTCACCTGTTAATGACTCTACTCAATTATTCAACTGGGTTTCTCTTCACCCAAGAGGAGTTTCCTTTCCTCTGGTTAACGACCTGACCACATTATCACCAAACAAGGCCTGGATATCCTCAGGTCAACACGGGTTACAGTAATTACGGTGAACCTGTCATCTACCGTAATGGAATGACATTCCAGGCACAGTTAAGAGATCTACAGACCTACGAAAAGGATCTTATGACATACGAGTGTGATTGCCTGTAACACTGGCAGGTGTGTCGCCGGATGATAAATTGTAGGTCCTCTGAGTGGTGGCCTGTTTTTTTTTATCCCGGCTTCCTGACGCCACAGAGCGAACATAATGTCTGGGATCTGACGCTAACTCATGCCAGGGTAAGACAGGCATGAGAAACAAAGGCTTTCTGAACAGAACACTGTAAGTCCTAACTGAAGTTTATCTCTGTTTGATGATCCAGTAATATTGGACTATTGGGGGATATTTGTAAGGGATGTTAGGGGAGGGTAACCTATGAGGTTTGATGCAAGTCATGAGAAGGTCAGAGCTTTACATGAGGGATGTTAAGATTGAAAAGCTGGAAGGGAATTATGTTTCCTCTTCATGATACATGGTCTGTTCTGATAATAGGACATTCACCCAGAATACTCTTCATCGTGGAAAGGTTCAGGACGATTCCCTGATCTGGACTTTGTCATGCCTTTGGTATACTGCATCTCAGCTTGTAAGTCATCTGTGGAAAAATATATGGTCTGCTTAAATGTAAGCAATGAACTGCAAAAATGAACTGCTGATACTTTATAAGATAAGCTACTGTATGTGAGGGAACTTTGAGTCAGCAAAACAATGGATTGTATGTGTACTGAATAACGTCAGCACGTGGCCCCTCAGAACTATGGTAACCCTACCCTTCACCTTTTAAGAAAACAATAGGACCTACACAAGCACAGCAGAAGAAATCATCAAATAGTTTCTTTCAGCAGAAAAATGCTATTTAACTATGAATTGATTATAAGTATTCGCAACTATGTCTAACTATTTGTCTACTCAAACAAAGGCAATTGAGTTTATACATACTATTAATCTATCAAATAATTAAACCATGTTTTTCAGGCCATATATCATATTAATGGCAGTGAGTGTAATTGTAACGGTTAGCTCTACTGTAGGAAAAATGACTCTTGTGAATGTCATACTTTTATGAAATTGAGCAGTTGGGATTTGATGTGTCCGAAGTCAGTCTGTAGGGAATAGCGCTATTCTGGCATCCTTTTTGTCTTTTAGCATAACTGTATACTTTGTGTTTGTCTGGCCGCAAAGCAATAGCATCCCCTGGTAATTGTTTTGCTGGGGCATTTATTGCCTTTCCTAAGCCATTGACAGGATCGGAACTCATTCCTCATTTTGCCTCTAGGGCAAAATATTTAAGGCAACCACTTTATTGATGAGAGGCTGGATCAAAGTAAAATGCTCCAGCATTTTGATGAGCTTTGCACTTAACAACCTACCATTCCTGTAACACTATATTAATCTATTTGTTAACTAACTGTTCCAGGTTTTGTTTACTTTTTCACAGAAGCCAAAAGTATGAAATTACAGCAGTGTGCATGTTGTGTTTTTATGCTGCGTTATGATTTAAAATGCTGGGTCCCCCAGTTTGTCCGTATTACAACAGTGTCTTGGTTAGGAACAACAACGCCCAACCTTTGCGTATCATTAATACTGTATGTCACACTATGAACTTGGCACGACAATTCACTGGAGCAGTGGTAAGGAAGCAGTCCCTGTGACCCCTGCCAACTCCTAGTCAAAGCTGTCCCCTACATATTACATATCACATCCATTTAGTCAATAAAGGAACAAAGGGCATGTATTCCTCCAGACACACTGGCTGCATGCTCTTTTCCTCCTTGATTAAGGGCCGCGTCACTCAGACCCTACATTAATTCCACTGTTGTCTGCCATTTCTCAAGTCAGACACTTATTCCCTTACTGCACAGCTCCAGAAAAGAACAAAACATGCAATGATATGTTCGTATAAGCACATTCACTTCAGTCAAAACTTATTGTTGAATGTCGTCAATACTGGCCACAGTAGTCACATTACTTCCTTTGATTATTCCCTTTAGCTCTTAGTGGAGCTACTCAGTGTTTCCCCTAGATTCATTTAGCAGCTGCAACAATGTTGTATATGCTGTATATATATACTGCATATACAAAATTTTTGCATATATACATATATATATATATTTCTGCCTATACGCACTTTTAAATGGATAGTTGTTGGCTCAATGACTGGAAGTCTATGAGAACAGCTAGCATGTCATTGTGCTAACGCTAGTAGCAATGCACCCCCCCTACCCTTGCCACCACTGCTTAAAACATTTCTAGTTGAGACACTGAGCTACTAAAGGCTTGTCACTGCACTACCTTAATCATTCCACATAAATGTCTGCTCTCCAAAGAACTGCCAACACGCACAGACTTCTCCTTGCCAGTCAGCAGAAGGGTGTGTGTCAGTGTGGTAACAAGAATGGATGACAAACGCAAGACATCTGACCGTATTGTCAATAAAATTGTCTGACATCATGCTAGAGGAGGAGGCGATTGTGTCTGCCAGATTGTCTGCGACATAGCTCACACAGGTTATTGGCCTGGATGGATATTGTCTCGAAGAACTAACCAGATTAATGTCATTAATCAGCTTCTATAGTTACAGTGCATTCAGAAACTATTCAGACCCCCGGACTTTTTCCACATTTTGCTACGTTACAGCCTTATTCTAGAATTGATACAACTTGTTTTTCTACACACAATACCCTATAATGAAAAATATACATTTTTGCACATTTGTTAAATATAAAAAAATACAGTACCAGTCAAAGGTTTGGACACACCTCCTCATTCCAGGGTTTTTCTTTAGTTTTACTATTTTCTACATGGTAGAATAATAGTGAAGACATCAAAACTATGAAATAACATATATGGAATCATGTAGCAATCAAAAAAAGTGTTTAAACAAATCAAAATATATTTTATGTTTGAGATTCTTGGATGAGATAATTCCAAGAATGTCCAAGGCTGTCATCAAGGCAATAGGTGGCTACTTTGAAGAAGCAAGTTTTCATCAAGGATCTCTCTGTACTTTGGTCCGTTCATCTCTCCCTCGTCTCCCAGTCCCTGCCGCAGAAAAACATCTCCACAGCATGATGCTGCCACCACCATGCTTCATCGTAGCGATGGTGCCAGGTTTCCTCCAGACATGAAGCTTGGCATTCAGTCCAAAGACCTTCTCCTCTGATTGCTCAGTTTGGCCAGGTGGCCAGCTCTAGGAAGAGTCTCAGTGGTTCCAAACTTCTTCCATGTAATAATGATGGAGGCCACTGTGTTGTTGGGGATCTTCAATGCTGCAGAAGTGTTTTAGTACCCTTCTCCAGATCGGTGCCTCGACACAAGCCTGTCTCCGAGCTCTACGGTCAATTCCTTTGACTTCATGGCTTGATTTTGCTCTGATATGCACTGTCAACTGTGGGACCTTATATAGACAGGTGTGTGCCTTTTAAAATCATGTCCAATCAATTGAATTTACCACAGGTGGACTCCCATAAAGTTGTATAAACATCTCAAGGATGATCAATGGAAACAGGATGCACCTGAGCTAAATTCCGAGTCTCATAGCAAAGGGTCTGAATACTTATTTAAATATGGTATTTCTGGTTTTTTTATTATTTATTTTTTTATAAATTTGCAAGAATTTCCAAAAACCTGTTTTCGCCTCGTTATGGGGTATTGTGTATAGATTGAGAATTTTTTTTTTGCATTCCTTTTAGAATAACGCTGTAATGTAACAAAATGTGGAAAAAGGGAAGGGGTCTGAATACTTTCCAGAATGCACTGTATATTCTAGAATCTAACTATACATTGTATGTCATAATTCACACATACTGCTGTATTTGACCAACCATTGTCACACACACTGCAGTGTCAGATCATTGTAAGCTTTACATAGTGTACTTCAACCTGATAAATGTAGCCGCCTACTGAACAAGTCCCAAATAAAGGGACGCCACTATAGAATTTCTGTAGATTTCCCATCTACAGACTGTCAGTGTGTCGGAGTCCTCACTGTGTGTTCCTCACAAACACGCAACACCGCTGTTATTCTTTATACCTAACATCAAAGCTGTCTTGGAATTACACGTGTTGGAAGTGAGTGGTGAACGACATAATTTGAGAGCTTGTCTCATGCCTATGCTTACCTTAAAGCCTTGAACTACATTTTTTCAGCACTGCCTCTGGCAAGAGGGTAGAAACAACTTTAGTGCTTGTAAGAGAGGACTCTTAAACGTGTTATTTAAAGACTTTCATGTTGAGTGCGGGGCACCATTAGAACACTAAGTAGATAATGTTTGTAGCGTTTTTTATTACACGCTATAGCGATCATAAAGATTGAGCATTTGGATCCCCTTGAGTGGGTAGAAATTGTGTTGACACACGATGCTGTTGCGAGAGTGGATTACGTGGAACATCATCTATTTGTCAGTCATGTATAATATTGCTTACAGTGGC
The DNA here is from genome assembly GCF_002021735.2 of Oncorhynchus kisutch. Lineage (NCBI taxonomy): Eukaryota > Metazoa > Chordata > Actinopteri > Salmoniformes > Salmonidae > Oncorhynchus > Oncorhynchus kisutch. Next base: position 24,323,725 of record NC_034189.2, on the reverse strand, counting down.
AAGTACAATATGGACCCCTGTGTGTTTTGTGAAGCGATACACTTGACTGTGTGTGAAAAGTGAAAAGTCCAACCTGATGTCATGTGCTACAGATTGTATTCAAAGCCACGCTTACAGTGATGACTTAGTGCCACAATACTACAGTATATTAAAAAGTCATGTAACATACTGACTGGTTTCCATGGAGCAAACGTTGCAATAGGAGATTAAAATGACTGATAAGAGTTGAATCTCTACAGTCAGTGTTTCCCCTAGGATTGCTTTCAATTGCCAGCAATTGACAATGTGCAAACAGGATACAGACAGGAGTCAATACACAGATTATATAATATAAATACAGTAAACATTCAACTCTGGAGCTGATTTACAGTGAAGAAAGACCTAGTTAAATAAATACAGTTAAAAATGAAAAAATATACAGTAGTACCATACTGAAGTGGATAGATTCTTTGATGTACCAGTGTTGTAATAGCAAAGTTGCTGCATTGCAGTATTTTTCAATACTTGACTGAATTATCGTGAGCCCAAGCTGCTTTAACAAATGGACATGAGATGCATGCTCTTTGTTCATTTGTGCCCAGATTTGAGATGCTTCATTTTCCTTTGAGGAATATATGTGCCGACTCTGAATGTTTACACATGGCACGTAAATGCACACACGTCCAGTGTTGTCTTGAGAGCCATTGGTGACAGTCACTCATCTCCACAGCTTGCACTCTCCGTTCCGTTTCAGTCTCCCAGCATGCACAGCAGCCGTCGGTTGTCAGGGTAACTGTTACACTCACCATGCTGTTTGTCCTAGGTTATGTCTACCCTCAGAACGGCGACAGGCACGGCGTCAAAGCTCGACTAATGAAGCTCTTACCGTGCTCCGCCGTCAAAAAGTCATCGGCCAGTAGCCAAAGCAAGTGACTTTCTCTCTCTCAGAACATCTATCTCTCTCCCAGAACATCTTTCTCTCTCACACTCTTTTTCTTTCTTTCCCCCCTTTACCTCTCTTTCCTCCTAAATATTATCCTACCTCCCACCCTTTACTCTGTGGTGTTGTAGTACAGTCAGTGAGGTTTTTGAAAGGAACCTCAGGCCAGCAGTCACTGCTTCTCCAGTCTCTTCTCTGGTGTCCTTATGTGGCTGGCCAATGGCCAGAGGCACCACCAAAGCAACATTTTTAGACACCTAATCCTTACTTCAGATTCTACACAAAATGTGGGACCTAATACCAAAGTCTAATCCCCCCCCTTTTCAAATCAATTTCAAACTTCACTGAGTGAGCTCCTTAATGTCATGAGAAATAAGATGCATAGGAAAAGACATGCAAGTGCCAATATGGAAGAACTGGGTTAGACACTGAGGGCGAAGTGTTAAGCTAAGTCTGATACAACTCACCTGTTCATTGTACTTTGTCTATTAAATAACACACACATGAATTGAAACCCTATGACTATATCATAACTGAGTCAGTAGAAACGGGTGAATCGTTAATCTGGGTTGTCTGTGTGTTCCTGTGTGTGTCCCATTCATCATCCAACCAGCTCACTGTAGAGTCAGACTCCATAGCGCTATTGAAGAATCACCGTCACGCAGTTTCTTACCTCACCGTGTGGTGCCAACACGCTCAGTGGACTGGACAGACTCACCATGGCCTTTGTGTGTGATTAATTGACTTGAAAGTGTGAGGGATGGCAGGATTTGATTACAGCAATCTGAGGACGACGAGCACCTTGTCATTAGCATAATAAACCAGATCACAAGATACTGTATTCTTTTGGAGTGGGAGCATAGGGTTTTCACCAACATCAAAGGGAAACTCTGAAATTGGCAGCATATGAGCTATGAGAGTGTCTTCCCTATCCTATTGATGCTTGTAGACACACACATACACACCAGCTCTTCGGCAGGTTAATCCAATACTGAGAAGAGACGTAGCATTTTGGCCACCATCCACAAGACTCCTCTCAGGGCTAATGAGAGGTGGTGAGACGCTGGCATACCTCAGGTGAGTGTGTGCAAGAGAGACTTTTCAAGTGCTCGGCTCTGAGGACAACCGCTGGCATTGACAGGCCCGAGACGGCGGCTGCCATCATTACAGGCCCATTAAAGCGCCTCTCCGAGTTCAACGGCCCCCATCTCGAGGAGGCTCCCTGCCAGAGGTCCCTTGTTCCTGGGTTTCGATAACGCTAATTACCTCTGCTGTGATATTTCATGAGGAGAGATCGGGACACCGCCAAGTGCTTGGGGGTTTTGCCTGGTTTTGTAGTGGAGGGACCAAGCAAGGATGTGAAAAGATCTTCCTCGATTGGTTGGCTTTGAAGTGTGCTTGAAGCCTAACCTTAAGCCTAATATCAAATAACATAAAATTGTAGGGATCATCAAGTGGGTATGGCTAAACTGACAATGAACGTACACTACTAGCCTATATTCTACCCCTCCTGAGACTGTGGCTGAGATTCACCTGGCTGTAGGCCTTTGTGTGAATGGCATTCCAATGGGATTACAATGGGATTACATTAGCAACATGGGTGATAAAAATGATCATATCAGATAGCAGCGACAGGTGGGCTGGTTCCAATACTTATTTGTATCCTCATTTGCTCCTCCCATAATAATCAAACATTTCAAAGTGGCTATAGACTCCTTTGGCTCACTATGGTGCTGCTATGGTAATGGTATGCTATCCCTACAATTATATAACAATAGCCTGTGAAGTAACTGGTTTCACAATATTTGCAGTGCTGTGCTTACTTAAGGATCCAGAATTAGCATGTTTAGAATGTGTTTGACATTCATATCATTAACGCCATTAACCTTGCTGCTTTAACACAAACTAGCATACGGTAGAGCATTATTGTTTCGTATAAATCCTTTGGTTAACGTGGCAAGTGTAAACTACACTGCTAATCTCTGTTCTTAGAGGGCGAGTCAGTGCTGTGAGACCTCTGTGGGCTCCAGAACGCTGTGTGGCACTGCAAAACTTACTGAAGTAGGACAGGACACACTTTTCTTTTATGGGTGAAATGCAGCCATTTGTGTTGAATTGTTCTGAATGAGTCAGATTCCTTCTTCCTCCTCTTCAGACAGCGTGGAAGATGAGTTGGAGCTGTCGGCCGTCCGCCATCGCCCCGAGGGTCTGGAGCAACTGGAGGCTTTGACCCGCTTCAACCGCAAGGAGCTGCAGATCCTCTACCGAGGCTTCAAGAACGTAAGTGGCCCAGTTTCACCACGCATCCAAAGCCATTGAAATAACGTGCATGGTCTTTTTTGTCTCACCGCTAAGGTCCTCCTCCATCCAGTCGAATTCGTGTCTCCATTCTTAGATAGCTATTTATTTATTTTTTTCCTACTATGGCCAGGTGTGTAGTCTACTTGCTACACTTGTTTTTCCTTTCTAAAGATGATCTGACCTATTGAACTTCATTTCGTCTGCCTTATTGAGCTCTTATTGGTGCAGGGGGAAACTTTTTTAAAACTTGTCCCCTGACCTTGGGTTCATGGCATTTCAACTCTGTCTATGGAATTGTAGGGGGGGGCATTGAAAGTATTCAATAGGTTTAATGGACCAAAAAATGTTATGTGTGATCTTCTGTCAAATGGCACAAGTGTACTCACAGTTGGAAGATGTCTCACTCGAGAATATTCTAGAGTACTCAAGGAACAATTAGGTCATACCTAGAATATATTCCATTCTAGTTTATGACTAACGTACAATCAGATGACACAAAGATCCTTAGAGAGGTATGTATACAATTGAAATCGTCACCTCTGTTGTGAACCGTAATGAGATGACCCAGAATGAATTTGACCCAAACTGTCTGGTGACAAATGGAAGAAGGGAGCCACGGTCTATGATACCTGCATCCTGAGTGGCCCTGGCCCCCATGGACCCTAACCTGAGACCCTGGGAGGACGGAGGTCAACTCTACCCATTAGCCCTTCACCACAGGAGACTGGAATTAGGGGTTGATAAGTGGTCTAATGAGTGAGGCGGCTGTTAATTGGCACCCTGTAATCTCCCCGACTCCTTTACCCAATGAGATCTCCCATCAAAAGATTTGTTAGACCCCTTCCGCTCTCCTACCTCTAGAGCTTTTGGTTTTGTCTCCTCTTCAACCAAGACCAGGGTTTTAAAGGTAGGCTCAGCGATATGACATAGATCCAGAAAGTTAGCGGTATAGTGGGTACATTTCTGCAACAACTAAGGCTGTTGAAGCGCGAGGATCAACTTCTCCGGTGGTTTGGTTCCCGTGACTACCACTATGTAACAGCCTGAAGGGAACCCGTGCACATGCGCAGATACTGTGTGTGACTGTGAGAGAGAATGTATTGCATCTCGCTCATTTCAATATCTGCGGTGCTGCTCATGGCAACGTCATTTTGCTGAGTACCTTTTTAAGGTGGCTTTAGGTCTTGCATGTTCAATAATAGTGGCCTCTCTCAGCAGAAGCTAGACCCATCACTTCTTAACTGCATGAAATATAGTTGAGGAAATCGATGCCTTTGCAGTCTGAATGGAGAATGTTTTATGTACGAATAGGCCCACGGGACATACGAGTGTTTAGCCATATGTATATATTCCCTTTGGAGGATAAGATGAAACGACTCAATATCGCCATCAGCCGGCCTTTGTGCTAGTCAAATACCTGATCTCTGGTTCACACTAACCCAGTGACAAGGGCAGAATAAAGGCAATATTTAAAACTAGCCAGACAAATGTAGTCTGGCACAGTCTCCATTACGAGCAATTTGGCTCTGTGTCTTTGACGTCTCAGACTTGGGTGCGAATCAAATGGCTCCAGGGTGAGCGTCCACGGGTGGTAGAATATCGTCTTTTTGAATGCCAGACTCCTGGTAATTGCAACCTAGATGTCATCACGTCTGACAAACTCTTCGGCGCTACTCAGGAATTCAGAGCCAGGGCATCGGCATGGGGCAGAAGATTGCCATCTCAGATTGTGACACATTCAATTCCATCAGTGGAGATGCCACTGTTCAAACCTCTGTCAATAACCTTATTTTCCCCATACATTTTCTTCCCAATCTTGCCGGGATGAGTCATTGAAACGAATTTCACATGCGGCTGGTTTTTGCATTCCACAAATTACAGTTATGATTTTGTTGTCATGGATGAGTTCATCTCACAAGCTTATCAAATGAATACAGATACATTGAGTCACCACGGGCCCGTTCAAGTTGTGAATGTGAATGCTGCTGACTATGTACTGGTAACTGCCAAAATAAAGAAAACACCAACATAAAGTGTCTAAATGGGGCGTTGGGTCACCATGAGCTGCCAGAACGCGCCTTGGCATAGCTTCTACAAGTGTCTGGAACTCTAGATGTGACACCATTCTTCCACAAGAAATTCCATGTTTTGTTGATGGTGGTTGAAAACGTTGTTTCGGCGCCGCTCAAGATTCTCCCTACTCAAATAACATTTTATTGGTCACATACACGTGGTTAGCAGAAGTTATTGCAAGTGTAGCAAAATGCTTGTGCTTCTAGTTCCAACAGTGCTGAAATATCTAACATGTAATCTAACACAACAACTACCTAATACACACACATCTAAGTAAAGGAATGGAATAAGAATATATACATATAAATATATGGATGAGCAATGACAGCAACAGCAAAATGGCAATGACATTGGCAAAATTAAATAGATGGTATAAAATACAGTATATACATATGAGATGAGTAATGCAAAATATGTAAACATTATTATCTGGGTCCCAGCTCTGATGCACCTGTACTGACCTCACCTTCTGGATGGTAGCGGAGTGAACAGGCAGTAGCTCGGATGGTTGTTGTCCTTGATGATCTTTTTGGCCTTCCTGTGACATTGGGTGCTGTAGGTGTCCTGGAAGGCAGGTAGTTTGCCCCGGTGATACGCTGTGCAGACCGCACCACCCTCTGGAGAGCCTTGCGGTTGTGAGCGGTTCAGTTGCCGTACCAGGTGGTGATACAGCCCGACAGGATGCTCTCAATTGTGCATCTGTAAAGGTTTGTGAGGGTTTTAGGTGACAAGCCAAATTTCTTCAGCCTCCTGAGGTGTGCATCCTGGAGTCAGAATGCACCTGAGCTCAATTTCGAGTCTCATAGCAAATGGTCTGAATACTTATGTAAATAAGGTATCTATGTTTTATTTTTAACAAGAACGCAAACATTTCTAAAAACTTGTCATTGTGGGGTATTGTTTGTAGGTTGAGGATATTTTATTTCATCCATTTAAGAATAAGGCTATCGTAACAAATTGTGGAAAAAGTCTAGGGGTCTGAATACTTTCCAAATGCATTGTATGAAGTCTTGCAGAGTGGAAATGCAGTGTTGCACCTTCTTCACCACACTGTCTGTGTGGGTGGACCATTTCAATTTGTCCGTGATGTGTACGCCTACATACGCCTCGTGTCTGAGCCGTTGAATTGCGACTACACTTTTTCTCTATACTGACATTTCACTTGTTTGATTGCCTTGCAGAGAGAATAACTACACTGTGTGTATTCGTCCATATTCCCAGTCACCTTTCCATGGTTAAATGCGGTGGTTCGTGCTTTCAGTTTTTATTATGGCGAGGTGTGTGTTGATAGTTCAATTGGGTTGAGATCTGGTGACTGAGACACACACACTCTTTAAACTCCCTATGCTCCTTTGAGGCCCCTCTTTCAAGGTCAGCGAGATCTCTTCTAGCCGTGGTATCCAAAATAATGGGCAACTGGGGATTTTTGCATTGTACGGTAGAAAGGAGGAGGACCTTATTTGGTTTGGAGCCCAGCCATTCTTCATTACATTCACATTTAGTCGCTATGTACTATTAGCGTTGACATCTGTAATCTCCCAACAGTCCCTGGGGTTTCAAGGATGGCGTGAACACACTGCATTTCCACTCTGCAAGACTCACAAACATACAGTATTTTGACTAGCAGACAATAGAGGTGAAATAAGGGAAGCGGTATAAAATCCCGACGTGCTGTAACCATTCTCAGTGTAACTCCTCTATAGCCTCATGCAGCGTGAACAAAAAGTGGGAGGGTTGACAAGAACACAAAAGTTTTAATTAGCAGTAGCTTTGCAGAACAACAAAGGCTTTAAAGAATAATGGTCTATGTCGAACTTTGTGTCTGCACAGCAGAAACCTTGATTTGTTTAGGTATAAAAGGAATAGGTTTGAAGTTGATTCAGCTCTCTAGTACTCTCTCCGTTGTACATCTCTCGAAATGTGTGGTAACCAAATGATATAATGTAAGGGAAGGTTTGGTTTTGCATTTGATAGAAACATGTTTGTAATCACTGTGCTGTGTCCACAATAATGACCATGGCCTCAGATGACCTGTGCAAAACCCTGAAATTGCTCTTTCATTGAATGGCATTTTCAAATGACCAAATATCTGAGGTACATTAGAATTACTGTAATATCCATGATTTTGCATTCGTAAAATATGCTGTATTTATTACAGTGACAGCCTCAAAGTGTAACCAAGAATTTCCCACCACAGTACTTTCAAAGCCAGGAATAGATCATGCTTACGTAGACAGTATAATCAGAGAGGTCAGAGATTAACCCCACAACACCCTTCACAGCTCCCTTACACTTCACTGTTCACCGAATCATGTCACGAAACAGCCAAAATAAAAACCTGTGACCTACTTAGTTCAAACTTTATTTCTTTGCCTGCTTTTCCATTCAGGGACTTCTTGACCTAAGCTACTCCTGAAAGGATATTAAAATGGGTTTATTAAACAACAAATAAGAAGCAACAAGGGACACAGTGTAGCACACCTCTGAGAATCAAAGTCTGAAATACAAGTGTCCCCATGAGATTTCCCCAGTGGATATGTCCCCCTGAAATATAATATGGAAGTGCAAAGGGTAATGTCCTACTCCGTTTCAAAACGCTGATCTTTATAGATTTGAAATAAAAAAAACTTAGATGGACGAAGAGACAAAAGTGAAGTTGGCAGTTTCTTGCAGGTTCTTGAGCCTAGCTTTTTGATGGAATCGATAGAAAATATTTTTGTTGTCTCTTTCAGCAGGCTTGCCCACTTGACCTGTCTTCGCTGCCTTTATCCAAACCCTCTCCTCTAAATGTATCTGTTAGCCATTTTAGATGTATGTTCGCCATGAAAAGCAACACATGCAGCAAAGTGTGGCATGTTGTGTGATCTGAAGTAAACATGTTATTGTTCGGGTGCTTAAATTTGGGTCAATTGGCTGGATTCCAAACCTACATTCTCCCTGCCCTTGTTGACTTGCCATCATCACGTTGGATTGACTGCATACATTAAGCAATGTTATTGAATCGCATATATGCTTTCATCTATATGGTCTCCTCAAATGTGCTCGGTCGAGTTACTGCACTGTATAAAGGGCAGAGGTAGGAAATTTTTTGGTTTGGAACAAATTCTTCATTACTTTCACATTTAGTCACTAAGTCCAATTAGTTTTGACATCTAATGTCCCAACAGTCCCTGGGATTTTGAGGATAGTGTGAACAAACTGTATTTCCACTCTATTTTGACCAGCAGACAATAGAGGTGAGCTAAGGGAAGTGTTTTAATGTCTCAACATACTGTAACCCTTCTGAGTGTAATTACTCGATATGCCCTCATGCAGCGTGAACAAGAGGTGGGGGGGGGGGGGGGTTTGACAAGAACACAAAACATCATTTTAATTAGCAGTACTGTAGCTTTGCAGAACAACAAAGGCTCAAATAAATATTGTCTACGTCAAACTTTGTCTGTAGAGGAGAAACCTTTTTGTTTAGGTACACAGCTCTCTAGTACTCTCTTGTACAATCTCTTGTACAATTTATCTAATGTGTGGGAAGGTTTGGTTTTGCATTTGATAAAAACATATTTGTTTCTATCACACCTTTTTTGGAGTATCCCGTGGACCATTAAGAGTGCCATAATACACGGGAGCTATAATCAACGATCTAAACACAAACTCATGTGCCACACAGCTGATCGAATGCCTGCTGGTGTTGATGTGATTTGCCTCTCGACAAGTCGAGGCAGCCCTTAAAGTCTGAGGGTGCCACCTACCAGCCTTGTTTATGTAGTTGGCCCTCACCCACAAACATCGATACAGCAGCTGTGGCCCACACAATTACCAACCTTCGCTGTCTCCCTCAGATTTGATACAGTTTTGCATGCATGGGCGAGTTCTCTAAATGTTGTAAGTGACCGGTTGCGGGCCAATTTATATTTTGTTTGTGCCAACTTAGTTGTGTTCGCGTCAAGTTCATTCAGTTTGTCAAGTTCACTTTATTTCTATCCAATTTCTTATTGTTTTGGGGGTATTGCACCACATTGCCACCGTAGCAATGACCGGTGCTACCTCAGTATTCATAGCGATAAAATAACACTGTGGATTTCCAAACAAATCAATTCTAAGAGCTTTAACGAGCAAGTTATTGTGTTTCATTTGAAAACAGCATAACATTTTGTAAAAGCTGAATATGTGTCTTAATTCATGAGGGGATTGTCTCTGTAGCTATTACCAAGAAGCTTGATCTTGCGAGTTTATATAACATTAGCAACTCAGCTTGGCACATCTTAGATAGTTAACTTAATAATTAGTCATGCATTTCATACAAGTGTAACTTGATCACCTCACTTAAGTTGCGCTGCAGGAGTGACTCATCTTATGAAGCACCCATTTTGCTTGTTGTGCTTCTTTGTAAACAAACACACCCGACTGGCTTAAACCGCTGTTTTGGGAAATGAGAGGTGGCGAGTACCGGTAAGCTTCATATTGAAAAAGTTTCAGAATGAAAAATCTAACGGGAGAAACGATGAACGCAATCTATTGTATATATTACCGAGTGCACAAGTTTAAATAAATACCTGCAGTCAAGTACTAATATTCAAAGCCCAAAAAACATCACTTACCAGAATGCTAACAAAATGCTAACAAGTACTAAGGAATCGTCATAGAGAATGCTAACTCAATGCTAATGAGCACATTGAGAACAATTTGTACAGTTTCTGACCTAATCAATTAAGTAACTTAAAAACGCTACACAGTTTGTTTCATGCTCAAAACAAATATTAGCCTGCAAGGGTCTTGATCCAGGAGGGGATTCTATGCTGTTACTAAGCAAATGCTTGATTTTGGAAGAAGCCCACCACTTAACTAGATAGCTAACTAGCTACTAAATTAGCAAGGTATTTAGAACATTTTAGACACTTCACTTAATAGTTCTAAGATATTTAGCTGGCAAACATTTAGTTGTGAATTCTATAGTGTAATTAGATCACCTGGAGTATCCTGCATGATGGTGAGTGAGTCACAAGGCTCCGGTGTCGCTGTGTGCTTGTAAACAAACATCACCTGACTGGACTACCGTAAGGTACATAATAATGTGACAGGTGAAATGAAGAATGCAATGTTCTTTAGCTTCTTACGTATGGCACAAGTTGACTGCAGGTATTTACATGAAAAGTAGCTACAAATATTCACATTTTCAAGTTAACGGTTTTGACAGTATTGAAAAACCTTCCTGTGGCTTTTTCCAAATACCAAATACCTAGGGTATATACGGTATACCGCTAAAGCCTAGTCTATCCTATATCTGAGATTAATAAACGTCCCTTTTTCAGGACCCTGTCTTTCAAAGATAGTTCGTAAAAATCCAAATAACTTCACAGGTCTTCATTGTAAAGGATTTAAACAAGGTTTCCCATGCTTGTTCAATGAACCATAAACAACTCATGAACATGCACCTGTGGAACGGTCGTTAAGACACTAACAGCTTACAGACGGTAGGCAATTAAGGTCACAGTTATGAAAACTTAGGACACTAAAGAGGCCTTTGTACTGACTCTGAAAAACACCAAAAGAAAGATGCCCAGGGTCCCTGCTCATCTGCGTGAACGTGCCTTAGGCATGCTGCAAGGAGGCATGAGGAATGCAGATGTGGTCAGGGCAATAAATTGCAATGTCTGTACTGTGAGAGGCCCAAGACAGCGCTACAGGGAGACAGGATGGACAGCTGATCATCCTCGCAGTGGCAGAGGGTAGGTAACAACATCTCCACCCTGCTGATCCTCAACACTGGGGCCCCACAAGAGTGCGTTCTGAGCCCTCTCCTGTACTCCCTGTTCACCCACGACTGCGTGGCTATGCACACCTCCAACTCAATCATCAAGTTTGCGGCCTACAGTGGTAGGCTTGATTACAAACAACGACGAGACGGCCTACAGGGAGGAGGTGAGGGACCTCGGAGTGTGGTGTCAGGAAAATAAATGATAAATAAATGATTGTGGACTTCAGGAAACAGCAGAGGGAGCACCCCCCTATCCACATTGATGGGACAGTAGTGGTGAGGGTAGTAAGTTTTAAGTTCCTCGGCGTACACATCACGGACAAACTGAATTGGTCCACCCACACAGACAGCGTCGTGAAGACGCCCAACCTCAGCAGGCTGAAGAAATGTGGCTTGTCACCAAAAGCCCTCACAAACTTCTACAGATGCACAATCGAGAGCATCCTGTCGGGCTGTATCACCGCCTGGTATGGCAACTGCTCCGCCCACAGTCATAAGGCTCTCCAGAGGGTAGTGAGGTCTGCACAACCGGGGTCAAACTACCTGCCATCCAGGACACCTACACCACCCGATGTCACAGGAAGGCCATAAAGATCATCAAGGACAACAACCACCCGAGCCACTGCCTGTTCACCCCGCTATCATCCAGAAGGTGAGGTCAGTACAGGTGCATCAAAGCAGGGACCGAGAGACTGAAAAACAGCTTCTATCTCAAGGCCATCAGACTGTTAAACAGCTACCACTAACATTGAGTGGCTGCTGCCGACACACTGACTCAACTCCAGCCACTTTAATAATGGGAATTGATGGAAATTGATGTAAAATATATCACTAGCCACTTTAAACAATGCTACTTAATATAATGTTTACATACCCTACATTACTCATCTCATATGTATATGTATACACTGTACTCTATATCATCTACTGCATCTTTATATAATACATGTATCACTAGCCACTTTAAACTATGCCACTTGTTTACATACCCTACATTACTCATATATATATACTATACTCGAAACCATCTACTGCATCTTGCCTATGCCGTTCTGTACCATCACTCATTCATATATCTTTATGTACATATTATTTATCCGTTTACACTTGTGTGTGAATAAGGTAGTAGTTTTGGAATTGTTAGGTTAGATTTCTCGTTGGTTATTACTGCATTGTCGGAACTAGAAGCACAAGCATTTCGCTACACTCGCATTAACATCTGCTAACCATGTGTATGTGACAAATACATTTGATTTGATTTGTAACAACACCTGCACGGGATCGCTACATCACACCTGCGGGACAGGTACAGGAGTTACACCAGGAACGCACAATCCTTCCATCAGTGCTCAGACATTCCACAATAGGCTGAGAGAGGCTGGACTGAGGGTTGTAGGCCTGTTGTAAGGCAGGTCCTCACCAGACATCATCGGCAACAATGTCGCCTATGGGCACAAACCCACCGTCGCTGGACCAGACAGGACTGGCAAAACGTGCTCTTAACTGACAAGTCGCGGTTTTGTCTCACCAGGGGTGATGGTCGGATTCGCGTTACACAGAGGCCTGTACTTTGGAGCGGGATCGATTTGGAGGTGGAGGGTCCGTCATGGTCTGGGACAGTGTGTCACAGCATGATCGGACTGAGCTTGTTGTCATTGCAGGCAATCTCAATACTGTGCTTTACAGGGAAGACATTCTCCTCCCTCATGTGGTACCCTTCCTGCAGGCTCATCCTGACATGACCCTCCAGCATGGCAATGCCACCAGCCATACTATTCGTTCTTTGCGTGCTTTCCTGCAAGGAATGTCAGTGTTCTGCCAGCGAAGAGCCCGGATCTCAATCCCATTGAGCATGTCTAGGACCTGTTGGATCGGAGGGTGAGGGCTAGGGCCATTCCCCCCAGAAATGTCTGGGAACTTGCAGGTGCCTTGGTGGAAGAGTGGGGTAACATCTCACAGCAGGAATTGGCAAATCTGGTGCAGTCCATGAGGAGGAAATGCACTGCAGTACTTAATGCAGTTGGTGGCCACATGAATATATGTTTTACACATACTGTATTTAACCCCTTTTTTAGGCACTAAACTACTTCCATTCACTTGTTTAACTGGTGTAAATGTCTGACTTCAACTGGCTACCTTCGGACTAGTCTTGTAAAACAATCAACATGTACAGTTGAAGTCAGACATTTACATACACTTAGGTTGGAGTCATTAAAACTCATTTTTCAACCACTCCACAAATTTCTTGTTAACAAACTATAGTTTTGGCAAGTCGATTTGGCCATCTACTTTAAATTAGTTTAAATGTATTTGGCTAAGGTGTATGTAAACTTCCGACTTCAACTCTACGTGTTCGTGAGTCATCTTTCCGTAGAGGCGTCATTAGTGTGTAGCCCGAGCTGTTCGGATGCTACATTCAAAAGTTGGCAGATTGGCGGGACCGACTTCAGACGAGTCCCGTAACGCTTGTGAGGATCGTAGAACACCATCGTATTCATCATCGTTCGGGCGCTTTGTTTTTATGGGATTTCTGCGGGGGTGCCGACGTCAACTCTAGGGGTTAAAGGCATATGGCATCTTGAGCTGGGAATCCATTCATGTCCTTTAGATTACGAAATGAGACACAAGCAATATTATTTACATTATCCGAATGATATTTTGTATGTGTAAATAAAATATTGATATTCTAGTTCTGTCTTGTTGTACAGAGACGAGATAAAAGTTGAATTGTATGCTGCTGCTCATTGTTTACAGACGAGAATGAAAGGAAACAGTTATTCATGTCAAGCATTCTTTTTAAAAGGTGTCCTTGGTGGATATCTAAACAGAAATTGAGCACAATTTTTCTAGCTTGTAAGAAACAAAAGCTAGATTGCATTGACAATAGCTCCAGAGGTTAGGCCTTTGTGATAATATAATTTTACAGATTTCCATTGCGCTGACAAGGGCAGATACATGTATACCTCTGGACTTGTGCAGAGGGCGTCTTCCTCATTTGATAAGAGGCCCCACAAACCCTATTTTCTTCTCAAAAAGGACATCACCATTCACCACAAACCCTTTCATATCCCTATTTCATTTTGGTTATTGTGAACTGTACACACTTTTCTCAACACTCTTTTGGTTGATAATGGCCAGCCTAATGCATCTGATATACTGTAGTTCTGTGCTGTTAGGTGAAGACCGCTCCCCACTGAATGCCAGTGTATTTGCCTGAAACACATTTCCTAATGGGTTCCAGTCATGAACTCCTCTTACTGTTTTATGGATTAATTGTACCCATCTCACTGTTTTGACTGGCCAATTGTGCGCCGCCCTATGGGACTCCCAATCAAGGCCAGTTGTGATACAGCCTGGAATCGAACCAGGGTCTGTAGTGACGCCTCTAGCACTGAGTCCTATTATCAGTAAATCAAGAAAACCACACTACAAGTATACTAAACAAAAATATTAACAACGTGCAACAATTTCAAACATTTTACTGAGTTATTTCTGCGTCAGTAAGACACGTGAGGCCCAACTTTTATCAACACGTCTCCTTCGCCACTAGGATAAAGACCACTGCTACTCAACCCACAACTAAACATTCAAGGCCCCCCCTTTGGCAAATCAGATCATGTGTCTATGCTCCTGTTTCCAGGAAGTACCAGCGACTCGCTCTGTAGAGAAATCGTCCTTCCGAGTAAGAGGCTATGTTGCAGGACTGCTTTGCTAGCGCTGACTGGAATATGATTCGGGACTCCAGAGATAGCATCGACTAGCTAACCACCTCCGTCTTGGGCTTCATCAGGAAATGCATCGCCGACATTGTCACGCTACAAGCCCTGTATTAACCCAGGGATTGAACACCACCCTCCTACTACAATTATCATTGATTAGATTTATTACGCCACTGTCCATTGATTTCTATTAACATTTATCATGGTACTGGTCACACTTACTCCTGTTCACATGTGTATATATTACCATTAGTATGTATATAATCCTACTACCAGTCACCTTTCAGCCCCATTTTTTTACCAGGTGAATTGACTGGAACACATTCTCATTTACAGCAACGACCTGGGGAATAGTTACAGGGATGAATGAACCAATTGTAAGCTGGGGATGATTAGATGACAGTGTTAGGGCCAGATTGAGAATTTAGCCAGGACACCAGGGTTAACACCCCCTACTCTTACATTAAGTGCCATGGGATTTTTAGTGACCACAGAGAGTCAGGACAGCCGTTTAATGTTCCACTCAAAAGACAGGCACACTACACAGGGCAATGTCCCCAATCACTGCCCTGGTGATTTGGGAAATGGCGCCTCCTACTGGCCCTCGAACACCACTTCCTGCAGCATCTGGTCTCCCATCCAGTGACCAACCCTGCTTCGCTTCAGAAGCAAGCCAACAGTGGGATGCAGGGTGGTATGCTGCTGTTTACATATATATCCTACTACCAGTCACTTTTTATGTATTAACTCAACTCAACCACTCCAGTACCCCTGCACATTGAATGGCACTGGCACTGATCTGTATATACTTTTTGCAGTTTTTTTAGTCTTAAACGTTTTATTCTGTTTTATCACTGCAATGTAAGAATTTCATTGTACTGTTTACACGTAACAAATAAACTTTAAAAACTTGAAAGGCTACGGCGGTCTTTTTCTAAGCAGTACAAAATATTGCTTTTTTCATGTCTTGCAGCATGGGGTTGGCCATGTCAGAGGCAAATTAAGAATGCCTTGTGCGTCTGAATCAAATGGAATGATATTCTCTTTTCCTTGCAGGAGTGCCCTAGTGGTGTGGTCAACGAAGACACCTTCAAAGACATCTACTCCCAGTTCTTTCCACAGGGAGGTATGTTGACACATCTGGTGAGAATTGTTCATTTGGATGGACAAAATGTGTTCGGCCAAAGGTGTGCTTTTTCTTTTGATTAGCCAGTGGAATTGGGTCATTGGAATTGGTATGACTGGAAAGACAGGGGTTTGGGTTCTTGGAAATAAGCACCTGAGCACCTGAACCTTCTGTGGCACATCGATATTCAGTTAATTCAGCTCACAAAGCCCAAAGGTAAAGTCATGTTCTTCTACTTCGAAGTTCTCCCATTTTTTTATTCACACATTGTTGTTTTTTAAGGCACTATATCTCACCCAAATATAAACAAAACATGTTTATAAGACACTGGAGGATGTGTCCCCCAAATCACTTTTATATGATGTGTCCGTGGCTAAATATAGCTCAAAATATATGGCTCTGGAGGTCTCTAGCATTACAGCAAGAGAGACAAACGCCAGGGATATGGGAAGACTTGTCTACCTCTGCAAAACACACATCTTCATTTCTTTCCCAATGATAAAGTACAGGTGCCTATAGTACGTTAAAAACCTATAAAAAATATATACCTTTTCTTTATAAACTGTTTGTACATGACAGTGCTGGATTGCAGCCAAAGTCACACAGATACGTTCTCCTCAACCAGTACATGAAGCAATATTGTCTTCATACTGTAGGTAATAGATCTGCAGTATGTGTCTTATTGTCCACTGTACAATGATGGATTTCCTTTTAAGAAGCAATGTTACATTGTAATGTCGTTATATCGCTTGTTCTTTTGTGCTCCGTTTATTTGTTACACTGACTGGGGCAGTCTTTCCTGCTAGTCCCCCTGGGTTCCTTGCGTTTGATGGAATTGTCATCTGCATTAGCCCATACAACTCAACAAAAGAAACTCAGCACATTTTTATTTTTATCTCTCATCTTTACAGCAAACACACACGGTGTCAGTCAGTCGCAAACAGGCCAAGGTTTGAGAGCTCACGCAGGCACACACACACAGACACTTAGTTCTGTTATGCTGCTTGAAAATATTTTAGGATTGCCAGAGAGTTGCAACCATAACATGTGAAGATGCAACTTTGAAAGGGAGCGATACATCTTGCTTAAAGGCCTGCTACTGGGAAAACTATCAAATTGAAACAACTCTAAAATCTCTTATTCTTACTCTGCTTTGGGAAACAAACTTATGATGGCTTTTATGTTGACCAAAGGAGAAAAAACACCACAGTTGAAAATGTCTAGTTGGAACCGCTGTCAGCATGTATTGTCCATGTCAATTAAGGTTGTGACTTGTCATTACAATGTTTGACCGAGACTGTGTCTCTCGTTTCAGACGCTTCGACATATGCACATTTTCTGTTCAACGCGTTTGACACAGATAAAGATGGATCTGTGAGTTTTGAGGTAAGCTAGTGTGTCCTTGACAATTCATCACTGACTGACGTCACTCTCTAAAGTATAATGGCGTTGATACATTTTACATTAGAGATTTGGTTCTATAGTGTCAAAGTTGGTGCATGTGTGTTAATGCTGGGCAAGAACAAGAGCCTGCAGGTCTCCAGGAAAAGGATTGACAGACACTAGTCCATACCTTTTTTTTAGTTTATATTTAACCAGGAATGTTCCATTTATATATCTCCATTTTTTTTAACATTACAGGTTTTAATATAGAATATACAGTTGTGGAGATTCCTTATATACAGTATATCAGTCTCTGATGAGATACTCAAGTTGGTCTTCTCAGTCCTCAACAATTGTTTACAGACAGATTATTCCAATTATAATTCACTGTATCACAATTCCAGTGGGTCAGAAGTTTACATACACTAAGTTGACAGTGTCTTTAAACAGCTTGGAAAATTCCAGAAAATTATGTCATGGCTTTAGAAGCTTCTGATAGGATCATTTACATAATTTGAGTCAATTGGAGGTGTACCTGTGGATGTATTTCAAGGCCTACCTTCCAGCTCAGTGCCTTTTTGCTTGACATCATGGGAAAATCAAAAGAAATCAGACAAGACCTTAGAAAAAAAATTGTAGACCTCCACAAGTCTGGTTCATCCTTGGGAGCAATTTCCAAATGCCTGAATGTACCATGTTCATCTGTACACACAATGGTATGCAAGTATAAACACCATTGGACCACGCAGCCATCATACCGCTGATTTGATCATACCGTTCAAATCAATCCCAGAACAAACGTTGATGGAAGAAACAGGTACACACAGGTACAAAAGTATCTATATCCACAGTAAAACGAGTCCTATATCGACATAACCTGAAAGGCCGCTCAACAAGGAAGAAGCCACTGCTCCAAAACCACCTTTAAAAAGGCAGACTACGATTTGCAACTGCACGTGGGGACAAAGATCGTACTTTTTGGAGAAATGCCCTCTGGTCTGATGAAACAAAAATAGAACTGTTTGGCCATAATGACCATCGTTATGTTTGGAGGAAAAAGGGGGAGGCTTGCAAGCCGAAGAACACTATCCCAACTGTGAAGCATAGAGGTGGCAGCATCAGTGGTGATCCTAACTGACCTAAAAACAGGGAATTTTTACTAGGATTAAATGTCAGGAATTGTGAAAAACTTGAGTTTAAATGTATTTGGCTAAGGTGTATGTAAACTTCTGACTTCAACTGTATATATATATATATATATATGGTAATCCCCCTCAGCATACATATAATTAACATTAAGGAAGAGTATAGGCTTACGTATTACAACAGACATGTTGTCATTGCTCTACACCCTAGTTATCTGGTGTTAATAAACACTGGTACCTTCTGTCCCATAGTACTGGATAACCCTCAAGCCTATTTCATTGGGATCCTAAAAAAATCATATGCATTCTTTTATATTTAAGTTTCAGCACTTCAAGGATATAATGTTCTCTTTGTTCAATTGTTGCTTTTTGGGAAGAATATTGTTGGGAAGAATGATACCAATGAATGAATTATGTCTTTTAGACTAGATATGGTAATCAAACCAAGTTCAATTCAAGTTAATTCTTTCTACATGAATATACTTTTGCGTATGTTGGATGTACCAGTATCATATCAATCCATTCAGGTTTAGCTGATGTTTGAGATATTCTTGGTACAATTGTATTGTGTTTGTTTAAGTGCAAAGGTCTAATGGGTTGTGTTTCTACTGCAGGACTTTGTAATGGGCCTCTCTATCCTGCTCCGAGGCTCAGTCCAGGAGAAGCTCAACTGGGCCTTTAATCTGTATGATATTAATAAGGATGGCTATATTACTAAGGAGGTACTTACCATTAATGTTGCAACTTGCTGTCAACGATGATGTTGATACGGTAGATGA
The DNA here is from genome assembly GCF_002021735.2 of Oncorhynchus kisutch. Taxonomy (NCBI): domain Eukaryota; kingdom Metazoa; phylum Chordata; class Actinopteri; order Salmoniformes; family Salmonidae; genus Oncorhynchus; species Oncorhynchus kisutch. The sequence continues at coordinate 24,304,528 of NC_034189.2, read as the reverse complement.
TTGAACAGAGTGAATCATATATTGATTTCTTTAAATACGAATAAAAGGGATAACCATACTGCTCTAATGATTGTAACGTGTTGTATGAGAGATGACCTACTGTATGTAGATATAAAGCATGCCGTCTGTTGAATACTGGACAACCAGTCTAATGATATGTAAAGAACGATCGCCTACTTTGTCAATGTTTCATAGTATGATACCCTGAAAGTCGGGTATTGCATAATGTACTTGTCAACATTTCCATTATCTTATTAACTCTCCGTTTTAAAGGAAATGCTTGACATCATGAAGGCCATCTATGACATGATGGGGAAATGCACATATCCCCTACTCAAAGACGATACGCCTCGGCAACACGTGGAGATATTTTTTCAGGTATGTTTTTTGTTTTTAGGTTCCGTACATTGTTGCCAAAATGTGCATATTATATTCACCATTAGCAGCATTTATTGTATGGACCCATAGTCCAATGCTTGTCATATTTAGATACAAATAACCCCAAAGTACAGTGACATTTGTTGTGTGGAATGAAATGAACAGTTGACCATCTTTTCAGTTTATTTCTGTCTATACTGTTACATCATATTGCGTCTCAACATCTCTGCCCTTCCTGACCAACAGAAGATGGATAAAAACAAGGATGGAGTTGTAACCATGGATGAGTTTATTGACTGCTGCCAAAATGTGAGTTATTTCTGCCTTCTTTTCTGCAATCGCATCATATGTTTTGCACAATGCAGTATTTAGTACCTCTGGTATTCACATAAGATTTGTCGGTGAAGTAGGGACATATCTCTAAAATGTATGTTTGTCCACCAGGATGAGAACATCATGAGATCGATGCAGCTCTTTGATAACGTCATTTAACTTGTGGCTGACGTGGAGAGCTCTGGACCGGACTATCGACAGACGCTATTCTATCAACTGTACGCTGTTCAGACAAACATAAGGAAGTATTGTCACACGGCAAATGCAGTATAGATGTAACGGTATGAAACATTCTGGAATAACTGCAAAAAAAGCATTGATGTTTTCCAATCTTACCTTTTCAATTTGAGTTTTGTGGTTTGATTGAGTAAATTGAACTCTTCAAACCTGTGTACAAAGATCTTAACAGCTGCGCCGCAGTCAGTATTTATCTGCAGTACAGGAAACCCAGCTGTGTTAGATTTTGCCACTGACTTTGAACAGATGGACAACAATGAGTTTGAAAGGTGAGCGGTTTTCCACCCACCATGGTCCATCCTTTGCTCTCCCAGGACCCAGATAAAATGTAGACTTAACATTGTACCATTTCAAAAATATATATGTATATACTATCTGAGGACTGTTCAACTTTGTTCATGTTTACTTGCCAACTAGAATGAGACAATGCACTCCACATTGCATTTGATGAGTCTGGACAGTAATCCTTAGAAGCACACAGGTTGGTATTACTTACCTTGGGTCTACGCATAGGAGAAATGATCATCTTGTCACAAGATTATGCTGCTTCTAAATGTATTTTGTGACCCTACATGTGTGTATTTCCCTGTTTTGAGATGTTTCCTGTCGACATGTTTCCATTCATGTTTCGAATCACTATTTTGTGGTATGTTTGATTTTATTTATATAATATGGTAGTCAGTGTACAAAGGGATAGTCAGATGTTCAGTATTAAGCAGAAGCTAACTCTTGGGGTGAATTTACGGTCTTCTTGGGTATGTAATGTATATTGATCACTGTCTTATAAAGAGGTTCACTGGGATGAAGTTATACAAGCAAATCTGATCTCTGTCACCTTTAGTTTTGTAAATATATATCCCTGTCCAGAAACAACCCCTAGCCCCAACTTTCTAGGCGATTGCAGAGATATGGGAGGATTGGACAGGTGTAATCAATATGGCGATAATTCCACTCGGCCTGTCAGAAGGCAAGGTGGAGTTATAACCTACTTCACTTTGTATCTATCCATACCTTTCAAGCCTTGTTTACACTGCAGGCCTTCACACTGCTCAAATCATTTTTGTTTTTAAAATCCATTTTGGAACATTGACTGTCTAAACAGTAGGTTACAAGTGACCAAATCGGATTTGTGTGTTCAGACAGCAGTCATTTGCTGGTTGTCATAGTAATGACGGGTGTGTGCACAGTGGTGTAGGCTGATTGGTGGTGGTGCTCGTGCTTCTCAGAAGTTATGTGGCAAGTTAAGGGGACAACAATGTCTGCCATGGAAGTTTTCCAGTTGCTTTGAATGTTCAAAAACTTTTAAGGATAAGATGATCCAAGGATAAGATTATCCAACTTTCAAAACAAGTGGTAGCTGTTTAGCTTTCACTAATGTGTTTAAACAAACTAGTTACCTACTACATGTTCTTGTTAAACTGGCAACAAGCTAGCAAGCAACAATATATGCCAACTAAGTCTAAAAACCACATGAGGGAAATCAGATTTGACCGTTCAACCCAATTAGAATGGCCAGGAATCAAACCACCTACAAGTGTATTAAGGGTCTAGATTGTGTTGCTGGATAGAGGTTGCTTCTGGATGAGGTCTGTGTTTTCTTTCCTCTTGTTTGGGGCATGTGTCCAGGTTCTTTGCATAATGAAGACTGATTGGCCGTGGATGTCTCTGATTAGAGCCCTGATAGGCCCCAAATGTCGGCAAGCACAGAGCAAGCTGGGCAGCAGATGGGGCCTCACCCTCCCCAATCTCACTCACAGGTGGTTCCAAAAACCCTGCTATTTAGTCCTCATCTATCTAAAAGGTTGGTACGAGCAAGGTAGTATCTGCACTATTTTGTGCAATTCATTTTTCTTGCCTTAACTGGCAATTCCTTATGTATCCATTGGAATATGTTCTGATGTCCATATGATTAAGTAAAGTCTAGGACAATAACTTGTTTGTGTACCTAACTTGATCTTATTTGACCAATGATTTTGTTCAGCTGGCTAATTATCTCCTAAACATATGGGTCAAGTTAAGTAGGGCACAGAAAAGCCTGCAATGAAAAACAAGTTCAGGTATAGCTTCTACAAATCCAAGAGTGGAAGACTCCTCTCTAACATGAAGGCTCACTTTTTGTGAACAGTCCCATCACAAGTCAGAATGTTGAATAAACTTCATTTGAACGTACTTTACCTGTTGTCCGCTGATTTTTGTCCTTTATGTAGGAAGTCATCTGAGACAAAATATCCACCGAGTAGCATTATTAACACGACTTTCAGTACGCTGGTCTATATCGGTATGTATTTTCAATGCTGACGCAATTTGCATGCAACTTGCACAATATGTCAACAATGGCCGAGCTTAACCGAAGTACAGACTAAATGTTGTCCCAAACTAATTTCACAAGCCCTTCCAGCTGATTGCAGGGAACAGGCTTTTAGTCGACTACATTTGGTTACATTTGGCTATTGTTCACATATTGTGCGTCACGTGAAATGCATCAGGAGGTGGAAAATACAAGCGACCGAACCTACCGGTGCAGCAAAAAGTCAGGTAAACAATACTTTCCTATGGACATTTGATCGCCAATACCTTCCAGCGAAAGGAACAACAGCACGGACAACCGGTAAAAAAAAATACCTCGTTTGTAGAGACTATTGCATATTTTTAACAGCGACTTTTTTCAGACTGATTATCCATGGCGTAACCATGATAAGTCTGATATTTAGGCAAGTTCAGGTACTACCTGTTCCATCTCAACATTTTCTCCTTACTGAATATGTCTCTGGGAAAACAAGTTCCCTATGATAAAGTGACTTATGTCAATCTGTTATTCAACCTTACATCCTAATGTATTTAAATCGATCATTATAGCATGAGGTGCATGAGGGTAGTAATTGGGTTCTATGATTTCTGATTTTATGCACTCAAACTATGATCTTGGAGAATTTAAATGCATCAGAAAAAAGCCTGTTAAAATGAATCAACTATAATTTCTCATGTTTTTTCTGTACTCACTTCTGTACTGAATGTTAATTTGCTTGTGCCTACCAAATGATACCTTCAACTTTAGCACTGTGACAGACACTTAGGGATGGATAGAAATGTACAGAATGGGTATCTGGAGGAAAAAGGGGGGAGGGTCATGTTTTTTCAATTTCAATCAAGGGGAGGGTTTAGTATATTTTATTTAGTCCAGGGGTGGGTCATGTAATTTGTAATTGATGAAATGTCTATATTTCTCAGTATTTTAGAATGAGTTGTTAGGCTATAGATCGATGTGTGCCGGTTGCAGCCCCTCACCTCTGATTCACCCCTGGGCGCGCAATATCAAGTGTGCCTATAGGCTATTTAGTGAGGTCTCAATCAAATGATCCATAGCCTATTGTCTATGAAGTGCATGCTCGGAGAAGCACAGAAAAAAGTTATATTTCAAAGATAGCTGCTGGGATGGTGTAAATAATACTAGGCTGCATTACACACTGTAATGGATATTCCAACAATGAGCCCCGGCCTGCTCTGATCTTGCTGATCAAAAACCTTTTGTGTGCTGCTTAACCAGTTGCTGTATTCTGTATACAGTGCCTTCAGAAAATATTCAGATCCCTTGTCTTTTTCCACATTTTGTTATGTTACAGCCTTATTCTAAAATGGATTGAATTATTTTTGTCATCAAAATAAACACAATACCCCATAATGATAAAGCGAAAACAGGTTTTTAGAAATTCTTGCAAATGTACACTGCTCAAAAAAATAAAGGGAACACTAAAATAACACATCCTAGATCTGAATGAATGAAATTCTTATTAAATACTTTTTTTCTTTACATAGTTGAATGTCCTGACAACAATCACACAGATTGTCAATGGAAATCAAATTAATCAACCCATGGAGGTCTGGATTTGGAGTCACACTCAAAATTAAAGTGGAAAACCACACTATAGGCTGATCCAACTTTGATGTAATGTCCTTAAAACAAGTCAAAATGAGGCCTCCACGTGCCTGTATGACCTCCCTACAACGCCTGGGCATGCTCCTGATGAGGTGGCGGATGGTCTCCTGAGGGATCTCCTCCCAGACCTGGACTAAAGCATCTGCCAAGTCCTGGACAGTCTGTGGTGCAATGTGGCGTTGGTGGATGGAGCGAGACATGATGTCCCAGATGTGCTCAATTGGATTCAGGTCTGGGGAACGGGTGGGCCAGCCCATAGTATCAATGCCTTCCTCTTGCAGGAACTGCTGACACACTCCAGCCACATGAGGTCTAGCATTGTCTTGCATTAGGAGGAACCCAGGGCCAACCGCACCAGCATATGGTCTCACAAGGGGTCTGAGGATCTCATCTCGGTACCTAATGGCAGTCAGGCTACCTCTGGGAAGCACATGGAGGGCTGTGCGGACCCCAAAGAAATGCCACCCCACACCATGACTGACCCACTGCCAAACCGGTCATGCTGGAGGATGTTGCAGGCAGTAGAACGTTCTCCACGGCGTCTCCAAACTCTGTCACGTCTGTCACATGTGCTCAGTGTGAACCTGCTTTCATCTGTGAAGAGCACAGGGCGCCAGTGGCGAATTTGCCAATCTTGGTGTTCTCTGGCAAATGCCAAATGTCCTGCACGGTGTTGGGCTGTATGTAAGCACAACCCCCACCTGTGGACGTCGGGCCCTCATACCACCCTCATGGAGTCTGTTTCTGACCGTTTGAGCAGACACATGCACATTTGTGGCTTGCTGGAGGTCATTTTGCAGGGCTCTGGCAGTGCTCCTCCTTGCACAAAGGCGGAGGTAGCGGTCCTGCTGCTGGGTTGTTGCCCTCCTACGGCCGCCTCCACGTCTCTTGATGTACTAGCCTGTCTCCTGGTAGCGCCTCCATGCTCTGGACACTATGCTGACAGACACAGCAAACCTTCTTGCCACAGCTCGCATTGATGTGCCATCCTGGATGAGCTGCACTACCTGAGCCACTTGTGTGGGTTGTAGACTCCGTCTCATGCTACCACTAGAGTGAAAGCACCGCCAGCATTCAAAAGTGACCAAAACATCAGCCAGGAAGCATAGGAACTGAGAAGTGGTCTGTGGCTATCACCTGCAGAACCACTCCTTTATTGGGGGTGTCTTGCTAATTACCTATAATTTCCACCTGTTATCTATTCCATTTGCAGAACAGCATGTGAAATTTATTGTCAATCAGTGTTGCTTCCTAAGTGGACAGTTTGATTTCACAGAAGTGTGATTGACTTGGAGTTACATTGTGTTGTTTAAGTGTTCCCTTTCTTTTTTTGAGCAGTGTATTTTAACATTTAAAAAAACATACCTTATTTACGTAAGTATTCAGACCCTTTGCTATGAGACTCAATTGAGCTCAGGTGCATCTCGTTTCCATTGATAATCTTTGAGATGTTTCTACAACTTGGAGTCCACCTGTGGAAAATTTTATTGATTTGGACATGATTTGGAAAGGCACACACCTGTCTATATAAGGTTCCACAGTTGACATTGCATGTCAGAGCAAAAACCAAGCCATGAGGTCGAAGGAATTGTCCATAGACCCCCGAGACAGGATTGTGTCGAGGCACAGATCTGGGAAGGGTACCAAAACATTTCTGCAGCATTGAAGGTCCCCAACAACAGACACTTCCATCATTCTTAAATGGAAGAAGTTTGGAACCACCAAGACCGAGTTGGCCGCCCAGTCAAATTGAGCAATCGGGGGAGAAGGGCCTTGGTCAGGGAGGTGACCAAGAATCCGATGGTCACTCTGACAGAGCTCTAGAGTTCCAGAACCTTCCAGAAGGACAACCATCTCTGCAGCACTCCACCAATTAAGCGTTTATGGTAGAGTGGCCAGACGGAAGACACTCTTCAGTAAAAGGCATATGACAGCCCGCTTGGAGTTTGCCAACAGGCACCTAAACAACTCTGACCATGAGGAACAAGATTCTCTGGTCTGATGAAACCAAGATTGAACTCTTTGGCCTGAATGCCAAGCGTCACGCTGTGGGGATGTTTTTCAGCGGCAGGGACTGGGAGACGAGGGAAAGATGAACAGAGCAAAGTACAGAATGACCCTTGATGAAAACCTGCTCCATAGCACTCAGGACCTCTGACTAGGATGAAGGTTCACCTTCCAACAGGACAACAACCCTAAGCACACAGTTGAGACAATGCAGGAGTGGCTTCGGGACAAGTCTCTGAATGTCCTTGATTGGTCCAGCCAGAGCCTGAACTTTAACCCGATCGAACATCAGTGAAAATAGCTGTGTAGCGATGCTCCCAATCCAAACTGACAGAGCTTGAGAGGATCTGCACAGAAGAATGGGGGTAACTGCCCAAATACAGGTGTGCCAAGCATGTAGTGTCATACCCAAGAAAGCTCAAGGCTGTAATTGCTGCCAAAGGTGCTTCAACAAAGTACTGAGTTAAGGGTCAGAATACTTAGTGGCAAGAAAAAGTATGCGAACCCTTTGGAATTATCTGGATTTCTGTATAAATTGGACATACAATTGTGTCTGATCTTTGTCTAAGTCACAACAGCAGACAAAACATTGTGCTTAAACTAATAACACACATTATTGTATTTTTCTTGTCTATGTTGAATACATAATTTAAACATTCACAGTGTGGGTTGGGAAAAGTATGTGAACCCCTAGGCTAATGAAGTCAGGACTCAGCTAACCTGGAGTCCAATCAATGAGACGAGATTGGAGATGTTGGTTAGAGCTGCCCTGCCCTATTAAAAACACTATTCACAAGAAGCATTGCCTGAGTGAACCATGCCTTGAACAAAAAAAGATCTCAGAAGACCTAATTGAACCTGGACCTAATTCAGAATTGTTGTCTTGCATAAAGCTGGAAAGGGTTACAAAGGTATCTTTAAAAGCCTTGACGTTTGTCAGTCCACGGTAAGACAAATTATCTATAAATAGAGAAAGTTCAGCACTGTTGCTACTCTCCCTAGGAGTGGCCATCCTGCAAAGATGACTGCAAGTGCACAGTGCAGAGTGCTCAATGAGGTTAAGAAGAATCCTAGAGTGTCAGCTAAAGACTTACAGAAATCTCTGGAACATGCTAACATCTATGTTGAGTCTACGATGCGTAAAACACTACACAAGAATGGTGTTCATGGGAGGACACCACGGAAGAAGCCACTCCCGTACAAAAAAAACATTGCTGCACATCTGAAGTTCGCAAAAGTGCACCAGGATGTTCCACGGCGCTACTGGCAAAATATTCTGTGGACAGATTAAACTGAAGTTGAGTTGTTTGGAAGGAACACACAACACTGTGAGGAGAAAAAAAGGCACAGCACACCAACATCAAAACCTCAACCCAACTATATGGTGGAGGGAGCATCATGGTTTGGGGCTGCCTCAGGGCCTGGACAGCTTGCTATCATTGCCGGAAAAATTATTTCCCAAGTGAATCAAGACATTTTGCAGGAGAGTGTAAGGCTATCTGCCAATTGAAGCTCAACAGAAGTTGGATGATGCAACAGGACAACAACTCAAAACACAGAAGTATATAAACAGAATGGCTTCAACAGAAGAAACAAGAGTTCTGACCTCAACCCGATTGAGATGCTGTGGCCTGACCTCGAGCGGTTCACACCAGACATCCCAAGAATATTGCTGAACTGAAACAGTTTTGTAAAGAAGAATGGTCCAAAATTCCTCCTGACCGTTGTCCAGGTCTGAACCGCAACTACAGAAAATGTTTGGTTGAGGTTATTGCTGCCAAAGGTGGGTCAACCAGTTATTAAATCCAAGGCTTCACATACTTTTCCCACCCTGCACTGTGAATGTTTACAGTGTGTTATTAGTTGAAGCAGACTGTTTGTCTTGTTGTGACTAGAGGTCGACCGATTATGATTTTTCAACACCGCCGACAATACTGAATGAACACTTATTTTAACTTAATATAATACATCAATAAAATCAATTTAGCCTCAAATAAATAATGAAACATGATCAATTTGGTTTAAATAATGCAAAAACAAAGTGTTGGAGAAGAACGTAAAAGTGCAATATGTGCTATGTAAGAAAGCTAACGTTTCAGTTCCTTGCTCAGAACATGAGAACATATGAAAGCTGGTGGTTCCTTTTAACATGAGTCTTCAATATTCCCTGGTAAGATGTTTTAGGTTGTAGTTATTATAGGACTATTTCCCTCTATACCATTTGTATTTCATTAACCTTTGACTATTGGATGCTCTTATAGGCACTTTAGTATTGCCAGTGTAACAGTATAGCTTCCGTCCCTCTCCTCGCTCCTCCCTGGGCTCGAACCAGCAACACAATGACAACAGCCACCACATCGAAGCATTACCCATGCAGCGCAAGGGAAACAACCACCCCAAGGCTCAGAGCGAGTGAGGTTTGAAACACTATTAGCGTGCGCTAACTAGCCAGCCATTTCACTTCGGTCACACCAGTCTCATCTCGGGAGTTGATAGGTTTGAAGTCATAAACAGCGCAATGCTTGACGCACAACGAAGAGCTGCTGGCAAAATGCACGAAAGTGCTGTTTGAATTAATGTTTAGCGCCTGCTTCTTCCTACCACCGCTCAGTCAGATACTTAGATACTTGTATGCTTGTATGCTCAGTCAGATTATATGCAACACAGGACACGCTAGATAATATCTAGTAATATCATCAATCATGTGTAGTTAACTAGTGATTATGATTGATTGTTTTTTATAAGATAAGTTTAATGCTAGCTAGCAACTTACCTTGGCTTACTGCATTTGCGTAACAGGCAGTCTCCTTGTGGAGTGCAACGAGAGAGAGGCAGGTCGTTATTGCGTTGGACTAGTTAACTGTAAGGTTGCAAGATTGGTTCCCCCGAGCTGACAAGGTGAAAATCTGTCTTTCTGCCCCTGAACGAGGCAGTTAACCCACCGTTCCTAGGCCGTCATTGAAAATAAGAATGTGTTCTTACCTGACTTGCCTAGTTAAATAAAGATTAAATAAATGTGTAAAAAATGTGAACTTGAAATCGGCCCTAATTAATGGGCCATTCCGATTAATCGGTCGACCTCTAGTTGTGACTATTGTTGTGACTGATGAAGATCAGATCAAATTTTATAACCAATTTATGCAGAAATTCAAATAATTCAAAGGGTTCACGTACTTTTTCTTGCCACTATATAAATGTGAAATTTTAGGTTTACAAACTTTACATAGTGTAACTTGCTACTGCTATAGTAGATTTGATTAAAATCAATGTTTCTTGCCCATGATGTATTTATCAGACTTATTGACCTCAGAATAAGACAGATTTTAGGAACAGTTGAAGTCAGAAGTTTACATGCACTTTAGCCAAGTATATTTAAACTCAGTTTTTCACAATTCCTGACATTTAATCCTAGTAAGGATCACCAGTTTATTTTAAGAATGTGAAATGTCAGAATAATAGTAGAGAAGTTTACATACACTGTCTTCTTCTTATTATCCTATTCAAGAAAAGAGGTAGGTCTACCTGTTTGACAGACGAAAATAGGCTATAGGCTCAATTCCTCTACCCACCACGTTCTCTTCGGCCAACCTCAGTGTCAGTGAAGGGCTGTTGACTTAAAACCAAGACTTGAATTGAGGGGGTATTAGAGGGTATACCATAGGCCTACCTTTTTATTAAAGAAAATGGTAAAAAGCACAGACCCCTTAGCTTAAGATTTTGATGAAAATAAAAAGGATGCGAAGCTGAATAAACAGCATGTTCATTACACAGGTTCCCCTTGTGCCGGGGACAATAAAAGGCTCTAAAATGTGCTGTTTTGTCACACAATGCCACAGATTTCTCAAGTTTTGAGGGAGCATGCAATTGGCAAGCTGACTGCAGGAATGTCCACCAGAGCTGTTGCTAGAGAATTTTATGTTAATTTATCCACCATAAGCTGCCTTCAATGTCGTTTTAGGGAATTTGCAGTACGTCCAACTGGCCTTAAAACCGCAGAGAAAAAAGTAATTCTGATTGGGTGGGTGAAGTGGGTGGGCCTATGGCTGCGCCCCTGCCCAGTCATATGAGATTCCTCGATTAGCACCTCATGAATTAATTTAAATTGACTGATTTCTTTATATGAACTATAACTCAGTAAAATCGTTGAAATTGTTGCATGTTTGCGTTTTGTGTTTTTGTTCAGTTAATTAACAGAGCCTTGGTCCGCAATGCTTTATGCTCGAAACAAGCTGTAAAATACCTGGGAAAGACATGACAGCGATGCATATGGGGATATCATTGTTTAGTTTCTATGACATTCAGAGGCTGAGTTACAACCGTCTATAGCCAAGGAGACAAAAAATGTACTTTGCTTGGGAAGCAATCGAATTCTGTCACTATCAATTGATTAAGCTATTCACTTTCTGTACAATAGATGTTTAAACCTAGACAGATTTTTTGGGAAACACTTGTGATCTTCTCTTTTTGGGTTAAGCCACAGAAGAAAAGTAGCCAGCAGTTAAAGCTTCCATTTTCCCCATAGGTCTACTCTGGGGTGGAACGGTAGGCCTAACTTTTGCGTGTACCATGCTCAGATTCATGACGCCTCAAATAAGGCACACTGATTTGGTATTGGAGAAATAGGATAAGATGAACACAGGCCTATCTCTGTACATTCTTAGCCTGTAATTTGTGTGGTATTAAAATATTATGTTAATATGTAAAATTATGCAGAATTGCATAATGTTTATAAAAGACCAATTTTCTTGGACCTGCAAATACAATGATCGATTCCGGCAATGCTTTTACAATGGAGATCTTTCAATCCCTACTCTTGTCGACGGTGGTCTGCGAACCCACAACCTGGCTGCGGTCCTGTGTGCTATCAAAATTCCTGCATTGCCATGTAACGCTTACAGGATGATGAACAGTTTCTAAAACTGCATATCTAAACCTCTGGTCTGTCCAAAAAGTGAGGGTAAACGGTCGAGATGGTCTTTACCCACTTTGTTTTAATTATTATCTTGGGTATAGGGGAGGGTCACTTTTTTCAAGGGAGGATTTAGCTCAAATATATTTTGGTGAAGGGAAGGCCATCACTTTCATTTGAGAGTCCAGATTTTCTCCATGTAACCCTTATTATAAATAACTAAAAATATAAAAAAATCACTCTCTTATTTGAGTAGCCTGTGGTGAAAAAATAATATAATGCTGCCACCTTCTGGTACTCTGAGCCTACCACTATTCATATAAACAAATCAAAATACATTTTATATTTGAGATTCTTCAACATAGCCACCCTTTGCCTTGATGACAGCTTTGCACACTCTCAAGCAGATTCATGAGGTAGTCACCTGGAATGCATTTTAATTAACAGGTGTAATTTCTTTGAGCCAATCAGTTGTGTTGTGACATGGTAGGGGTGGTATACAGAAGATAGCCCTATTTGGTAAAAGACCAAGTCCATATTATGGCAAGAACAGCTCAAATAAACAACAGCCCATCATTACTTTAAGACATGGTCAGTCAATCTGGAAAATGTCAAGAACTTTGAAAGTTTCTTCAAGTGCAGTCGCAAAAACCATCAAGCGCTATGATGAAAATGTTTCATGAGGACCGCCACAGGAAAGGAAGACAGCTGCAGAGGATAAGTTCATTAGAGTTAGCCACCTCAGATTGCAGCCCAAATAAGAGTTCAAGTAACACACAGCTCAACAACTATTACGAGGAGACTGTGTGAATCAGGCCTTCATGGTCAAATTGCTGCAAAGAAACCACTATTAAAGGACACCAATGATAAGAGACTTGATGGACATTAGATCGGTGGAAATGTGTCCTTTGGTCTGATTTGTCCAAATTATAGATTTTTGGTTCCAACCGCCATGTCTTTGTGAGACGCAGAGTACGTGAACAGATCTCTGCATGTGTGATTCCCACCGTGATGCATGGAGGTTTGCTGGTGACACTGATTTATTTAGAATTCAAGGCACACTTAACCATCATGGCTACCACAACATTCTGCAACGATACGCCATCCCATCTGGTTTGCGCTTAGGACTATAATTTGTTTTTCTGCAGGACAATGACCCAAAACACACCCAGGCTGTGTAAGGGCTATTTAAAAAATGTAAACAATTATTTCACCTTTATTTAACCAGGTAGGCTAGTTGAGAACAAGTTCTCATTTACAACTGCGACCTGGCCAAGATAAAGCATAGCAGTGTGAACAGACAGCAACACAGAGTTACACATGGAGTAAACAATAAACAAGTCAATAACACAATTAGATTTTTTTTATAAAAAAAGTCTATATACATTGTGTGCAAAAGGCATGAGGTAGGTGAATAATTATAATTTAGCAGATTAACACTGGAGTGATAAATGATCAGATGGTCATGTGCAGGTAGATACTGGTGTGTAAAAGAGCAGAAAAGTAAATAAAAACAGTATGGGGATGGAGGTAGGTAAATTGGATGGGCTATTTACCGATGGACTATGTACAGCGATCGGATAGCCGATGTTTAAAGTTGGTGAGGGAGATAAGTCTCCAACTTCAACGATTTTTGCAATTCGTTCCAGTCACAGGCAGCAGAGAATATGAAGGAAAGGCGGCCAAATGAGGTGTTGGTTTTAGGGATGATCAGTGAGATACACCTGCTGGAGCGCGTGCTACAGGTGGGTGTTGCCATCGTGACCAGTGAACTGAGATAAGGTGGAGCTTTACCTAGCATAGACTTGTAGATGACCTGGAGCCTGTGGGTCTGGCGACGAATATGTAGCGAGCGCCAGCCGACTAGAGCATACAGGTCGCAGTAGTGGGTGGTATAAGGTGCTTTAGTAACAAAGCGGATGGCACTGTGATAAACTGCATCCAGTTTGCTGAGTAGAGTATTGGAAGCCATTTTGTAGATAACATCGCCGAAGTCGAGGATCGGTAGGATAGTCAGTTTTACTAGGGTAAGTTTGGCGGCGTGAGTGAAAGAGGCTTTGTTGTGAAATAGAAAGCAGATTCTAGATTTGATTTTGGATTGGAGATGTTTGATATGAGTCTGGAAGGAGAGTTTACAGTCGAGCCAGACACCTAGGTACTTATAGATGTCCACATATTCTAGGTCGGAACCATCCAGGTGATGCTAGTCGGGCGTGCGGGTGCAGGCAGCGAACGGTTGAAAAGCATGCATTTGGTTTTACTAGCGTTTAAGAGCAGTCCGAGGCCACGGAAGGAGTGTTGTATGGCATTGAAGCTATTTGACTAAGAGTGATGGATTCCTGCAACAGATGACCTGGCATCCCCAATCAGTTTAAAACTTTTTTTGGTGACATGATTCTGTGTTATTTCATAGTTTAGAGGTCTTCACTATTGTTCTACAACATAGAAAATATTAAAAATAAAGAAAAACCCTTGAATGAGTAGGTGTCAACTTTTGACTGGTACTGTGTGTGTGTATAGAGAGATCAACTATTTATGTTCCTCTTTCACACCCCAACAATCTGCCATTTGCTACATCTTGGAAACTGCTACCATCGATAGTGTATGTTTAATTTGTGTAGGGGCCTAGCAGTGAGATATTAAGGACTTCAAGTAGTGAGCTCACTGGGCATTTAATGTGCTCACCTAATTACACAGCGATTCAATTAAAGGCTCCGAATGTTCACGGGCCCCTGTGTTCTGATATTAAGTGTGTGTGTGTGTGTGTGTGTGTGTAGTTATGTTGTGCTGAAATGTTCTTTGGTTGACGAAATGACAAAATACAGTTTGATTTAGTATTCTATACCATACTACTTACTGTTGAATTACATTATTTTGTTACTAAACTTCTACACCAGACTAAACCAACTCAATTGTTAGTGAGAATCAGTGGAATTAAGTTTAAAAAACACACAACCTCTCAATCTTGATATAGTCAGGAATTTAATCAAAAACAAGAGATTTTTTGAGATCAAAATGTACATGGCACACCACTCCAAGGCCCTTCCCTCAAACACATCCATTCCAGCCACACTTCCGTCTTTCCAGTTAAAATAGTAACGCCCCTGTGTTCCAGCGCTGCACCACAATTGTTAGGTACACAAATTACCTGAGATGTTTTCAATCTATTTGGTTTGTATGCAATCTATATCACACTGGAATAGAATAATGGCCTCTAGTATTTACTACCATAAAAACAATTTAATTAAGGCAGACGGTTAACTGGCACAGGAACAGTTCCCCCA
Organism: Oncorhynchus kisutch; assembly: GCF_002021735.2. Taxonomy (NCBI): domain Eukaryota; kingdom Metazoa; phylum Chordata; class Actinopteri; order Salmoniformes; family Salmonidae; genus Oncorhynchus; species Oncorhynchus kisutch. The sequence goes on along the minus strand of NC_034189.2, from coordinate 24,289,446 downwards.
AAACCTCCACGTCGCATACTAACACAACCATTGGTTTGCAGAGCACAATTCTTGACATAATATTAAAATGAATAACGGCAATAACTTGATAACTAAACGGCATATAGTTCTATAACTGGAATGAATTAAGTGTGGAATGTTTAATTGCATCTTTACGGATAAATTGATTTAGGTTATTTCTCCCTTTTTTTACAGCAGTGAGTTGTCACTGGAATCAGCCTTGTATGAATTATCTTGCTAGCACATCCTCTCCATTCCTGAGGGGAATGGCAAAAATAATGGATCCAATCACAAATGGTGGAGTGAATCATTAATTTAATAGCCACGGCACCAGTGTTCAGTCATTACAACCAGATGTTTATTCCAGTCCATGTAGCTAAATTACCATTTGGTGCTGTGACATTGTCAAAACTATTCCTTAATAATGAGAAATTGTGGCAAACCTGCAATTTTGGAAAGAATGCATGTGCTTAAAACAGATGTTGGCAATTTAAATCGCACCAGAATTTTTTTTACATTTGGTTTGGTCAATAGTGAAACATGGTCTGTTTCAAAATGTAGCCAACCCTGTGGTCCTGATGTTCTGAACCCCACAAAATTCATTTTACCATCATTGGCCCATTTACATAGAAATCAGTTAAATTGTTAATGTACATAAATTCAACAGACAAAGCAGTCAGACTGACACGTACAAGTACACGAAAATGTACAATGCAGACTGGAGCACAGATCCTGGTATACTGACAATGAGCGAGCGGTAGCCCATAGGTTTGTGTGGAATAAAGGGGTGTTGGAAAGGCAGCTCTGGAGTCAGAGGTGGTGTGGTCCTCTGGTTGTTTTGGTCCTAGCCCAGCCCAGCTAGGTGATATCCACAGTGGGTGGTGTTAAGTGAGGACTTGTCTGATCTCGCGGTGGACATAGCACAGGAAGTCCATGTAGGAGGCTCCACCGTGGAGCCCCTTGTCCTCTACCAGGTGCTGGCGGAACATAATCTCAGACCGGTCCTTCTGCTTCACAATCATGAGCTATGAGGGGGATAAAAATGGGGACATAGTCAGCTTATGACTTTTCACTCAACCTTGAGGGACAAAACTGTGCACTGGAGTAATACAGTCCTGCTGCTTGTTTCTCCCTGGCACTTAATTGATAAATAGTGAGAATAGACAGCAAAAATATTTCACTACTCCTTACATTTGTTGACAATTGCTTACAGGCAAAACCAGGTAAGCTTGAGCAGCCTGTTGAATTTAATCTGTTAGTGTCCAGGGCTTAAGACAGTTGTGGTCAATTTGGTTACATGTTTGTTTCCCAATTCAACAAACAGATATTCTGTAAAATGGTCTCCCCCCCATCTGAGATATCTACTGCAGCCCTCATCCTCCAATTTCAACACCTGTTCTGCCAGTCACATTCTATGAAAGGTCCCCAAAGCGCACACATCCCTAGGTCGCTCATCTTTTCAGTTCGCTGCAGCTAGCGACGAACGAGCTGCAGCAAACACTCAAACGGGACAGTTCTCAATCATCTTCGTTCATTCTTAAATAATGGACACTCTTACTGATAGTTGTGGCTGCTTTGTGTGATGTATTGTTGTCTATACCTTCTTGCCCTTTGTGCCATTGTCTGTGCCCAATAATGTTTGTACCCTGTTTTGTGCTGCCATGTTGTCGTCTTAAGTCTCTCTTTGTGTTGTCTCTTGTTGTGATGTGTGTTTTGCGTTTTGTAAATAAGAATTTGTTCTTAACCGACTTGCCTAGTTAAATAAATGTAAATATTATTATATCAATGTAGTTTAGACATCCAGGGGAAAGTATGCATTGTAACAGTAACCAACATTGAATAGTGTACCTTCATGGAGCTGGGCCTCTGGTCAAGCAAGGAGTCAACGATGGAGCGCAGCTTCTGAGACTGGGGGTTATCCAGCTCTGGTAGGGACCTCTGGAAAGCACACACATGAATATTAGTGATATGCTGTGCTTTCTACACAGTCTAGAATGAACTTTTCAACCATCTGAACTAATGGTATCGAAATAACTTCGGTGTTTCCAAACACCATCTTCTGTAGAGCTTGGGGTTAAGGAAGTTACTGTCCTCACCAGGTCAATGGACACATGGGCGAGGGAGGGCACGTTGAAGATGCTCTGGATCATCTCTGGGGGGCAGGCCTGGCCCAGCCACAGGAAGAGGGAGCACCCATTCTCCAGCAGGAACATGCCGGCATCTGTCAGGCGCTCTTCAGAGCAGCGCACCGGAGTTGGCACCACGTCACTGGCAACGTCCATGTTGTGCTGGAAGAAAAGGAATCGATGAAGGAATGCTGAGGCTGGAGAAATGAGCCTGACAAGTTAAATCCATCTTTCATTTAGGTCAGAGTGAGCGGTAATCCAGAGTTTGCAGCATATTATTAGGAGGACCATTCCACCCCTAATTATGCAATATTACAGTGTTGCTTTAAAAACAATTGCAGTGTTTGACATTGACACACAAATTAAAACAAAATGAATCACAAATGCCTGGCCACTTCCCAGCAAACACTGCAATTGAAGTGAAGGAGAACAACTGCCATTGTCTGAGACATTTGGTCACAATTACGAAGCATGTAATTATTCTGAGGGCAACTTTTATATATTTAAACTCAAACACACTTCTCAGAAGTCTTTCATGGACACCATTTACTGAGCTTTTCTTACCACAAAATGGCAGGTTTTGATAAAGTGCTGGGTAATTGTTTGTGTGCTGGCATACAATAACACAGCCTCATACACTGCCATCATATTTATCGAATTAGTTGGCATATCAAATAAGAGGATGTCACACCTAAGGGATGCCAATACCAAATAACTAGTAAATGCATCAACTCAATTATAGGAGACGCACACTGAAAGGCTGCCCTCTGCTGTTCATCTGTAAAACACTTCTTTACCTCAGAATCCTTCAGCTAACCTGGGATCCACACAGAATATCTTTGTTTCTTTATTGTATCACTTGTAGTCAGAACTCAGCACTGATATGAGTACATGAAGTGGGATTGGAAAAGAGTGATATAAAACTACTAAGAGGTCCATTAGCCTCAATGAGAAAGGAAACTTTTTTTTTAAGTTGGTAAAAAAGGACAAGAGTGTGTGTGTACGCGCACACTTTCATGAGTGGGATAAGGCAGGAGAGAGTGCCTAGTGTGTTGTCTCACCAGTGGGATAAGGCGTGGATAGAGCAGCAGCTGGGTATCCTCCACCCCCATGGCTGTGGTGCTGAGTCTCTGGTGAGCCCTGTCATCTGTAGAGAGCTCAGCGCTGCCCACCAGGGGACCAGTCTTCAACAGGCTGTTTAAGTAGACTGGGAACACCTTCATGGCATCAGGCAGGATCAGCTACACAAGGAGAGATGAGCTAGTGAGAACACCCCTAATACACACAGGACTCACTGACGCCACAGTTTGTTTGCAATTCTTGAAAAGACGAAAGCAAGCATAAAACTGCAGTTGGAATCAATCGTGCCGGAATCTGTCTTTTGTACTCTGCACCTGTACGTTTCTAGATGTTAGTACACTTCGTTGAAACTAGATCCTTGAGATGTCCCTAGAGACCATGCTGCTCCATGTTCAGTTTCTAGCATTTACACACTGACCTATGAGTGAATCACACCACAATCTTACACACCGCACTCACAGTGCTGGATTAGTAGAAATCTTTCACATATTACCCTACATACACAAAGACAATTTGTCACAAATTGAGAATAAAGTTTTCTATCCAAGTTAACTGTGTTGTTGTATGCCACTGACCTGGCTGGCAGCGGAGGGACTGGCACAGTTTTTCCTGTAGCAGGCCAGCATGTGGGCCGCCTGGTTGACCAGGATCTCCTTCACCGTCTTCAGGGGCTGGTTCAGCATGGCACGGTATGCTGGGAGGAAGAGGGCATTTGAAGGTCAGTAACTGTGTTCCCACACCAAAGCTGTCTGAAGTGCTCTCATACAAGGGGTTTGCTTGTCACTAATACTTTATGGGAGGTCTCACCTCTTAGTTTTCTTAAGGTGATTTACATATACAAGGTAGCTAAAGTGAAGCATGAAGTTTTTTGAAAATTACAGATAATCATGAATAATGATGAGTGAAAAGTTGTACACAAAGATCATACCCACAAGACATGCTAACCTCTCACCATGACCAATAATAGGAGAGGTTAGCATTTTGGGGGGGGGGGGTATGATATTTATGCCCGTTACCTTCTCATCATTATTCACAATTCATTCATGTTTATCTATAATGTGAATGCTACCATGATTAATGTAGAAGTGTTAAGAATCATATTCTATTATTGTTTAAAATAAAATGACAATACATTTACTATTCATTTCTATTGGGCACTAAATCATCCGAAACAATCTACAAACTAGTTGGATGCATTTGCAGTCACACGCTTGATGTCATCATTGGACCAAATACTCTTTTGGCTACTTTAATATACATAAGTGACTTGTCCAAATACTTTTGGTCCCCTAAAATGGGGGACCCATGTACAAAAAGTGTTGTAATTTCAAATCCAAAGTGCTGGAGTACAGAGACAAAACTACAACAAAAATTGGCACTGTCTAAATACTTTGAGCTCACTGTACATATAGGGTATGAGTATGCTGTATATAATGCAGAATTACACATCAGCCAGCTATGTTCTACTACTAAGTGGTATTTAACTGATATTATTTGTACCTGAATCTCATTCAATATGCCTAGATGGGAGGGAGCGAATATATTCAAACAGGAAACATAAATGAACATTCCAAGTGGACAAGCCCAGGAGGCATCTCTTCTGCAATCAAACCTTTTGGTAACTTCTGAGGCAAACATACATAATGCCTTTAAAGTGGATTTATAATGTCTTATGATACACAGGATATTTCCCTCATTTGGACCATACTGACACAGGCCTAAAGACCGTAAAACTCTGCTGTAGTCACCTGACTTGGCGAAGAAGTTGATGAGGGCGTCCGTCTCACAGCTCTTGTAGAGCTCAGACAGCTGGGCGCTGCAGTTCAGACTGAGGTTGTGGATCCGCAGACGCCGCTGGCCGCTGATGGTCGTGTACAGCAATGCACACTGGGAAACAGAACACACACAGAAGCCATTAGTGAGTCTAAAGACTGTCTGGGTCTTAATCTAACATATCAGAGTGGGATGTTTAAGGCTTTGTGGAACCCTTGCCAGAAAACACACATTGTGAAAGGGATATATTGGCAGTGTTGGAAAAAGTACTCTTGTACAAGTACATACGTGTGTAAAAGTTAAGATGCCTTAATATAAAAATGACTCAAGTAAAAGTCACCCAGTAAAATACTTAATGTGTCTAAATGTATTTGGTTTTAAATGTACTTGAGTACTTTTTCCACCACTTTACCCAATTGTCATACTTGAGTAAAAGTCAAAGTAAATGTTATACATCAAATTCCTTTTACTAAGCAAACCAGACAGCCTGATTATTTTTAATTGTATTTACGGATAGCCAGGGGCACACGCCAACACAATTTATAAATGCAGTATGTGTGTTTAGTGAGTCCGCCAGATATTATATTGATAGGTGCATGAATTGGACCATATTGCTGTCTTGCCTGAGCATTTGAAATGTAACGTACTTTTTGGTGTAGGAAAATGTATGGGAGTAAAATGTACATATTTTCTTTCAGAATGTAGTAGAGTTAAAGTTGTCAAATTAAATAGTAACGTACAGATACCCTCAAAAACGACTTAAGTGGTACTTCAATGACTTTACATCACTGGTTATTAAATGGGATGCATATTTTTTTATTTTGGTTGGAGTCAAATACCTACTTTGCAGTGAGCCTAAATATCTATTAGTGGTAACCCCTCTAAAATCAGATTCAGTGTTCGTTTAGATTTTTTTTGAGTGGTGTGCGAGACACAGACCTGCATGAGAGCGCCCGTCTCCTCGCTAAGTGTGTCATCGTGTTTGAACTCCACCGTCACAGCCTTGTCACAGTCCACGGCAGCCATCTCCACGTCCGTGGTGTTGTTCATGTGGATGGCACCAAAGAAGTCTGTAGCCCTGAAGCCTGGAAGGAGAGACAAGGGAAACATATTAGTAAGTATCTTGGCACGCCACTACAGTCCAGCAGTATTAAAACCAATTTTACCTCAAATTTGAATCAATTAATAATGTATTATCTGGCAGCGTTGTAAACAACAAAAAAATCCTACAATCGAGACTACATATTTTGGGGTTCCTGAGTACATACAAGGGCAATGAAATGAGCTCATACACTTAATAGATTAGATGGCTGAATTACCTGTGCTGGTTCGGACTCTCATGATGGCATCAAACCCGATGGCCTTCTCCACATCCTTCCTCAGGTCACTCAGGAAATGCTGTCCATCCCTCTCCACCTGAAATACACAGGTAGTGCTACAGTCAACCACAAGGTGTCAGAGTTTCCCCAATTTACTCTCCATGGACGATTGTACCAGGGCCAAGATCAATGTGATTCTGGCTCTAATGCATTTAAGGTCATTTGATACATCACATGTGTTCAATAACAGAACTGATGGACTCAAATGGCAGTTTGGACAAAATCCAATTTTCTGTGGCATACTAGGAGCACTCTGGAGAAACTATCCCGTTTTACCATGCCATGTTTGGTGGTGGTGCCGGACTCGGACCTAGGCTCCAGAGGCTGTGACTAAGTCCCTCCCTCCCTCCCTCCACATTATCACATTATTTCTTTATTGGTTTATTTTACTTTATGGACTGTGCACTGCAACTCAGCTCTTAGCTGCCAATGTACACCCAGTAACAAAATATTTAGATGTTTTGTTGTGGAGTCTGTCCTCGGCTGCGTGTGTAATGTGTACGTACCTGGAAGTTGCTGTATTTGAAGACGGAGCCACCTGTGTGTGTGGCAACGTCTCCCATGGTGGCGATGTCCACGTACTGGCTGGGGAAGAGGAAGAGGTCCACGCTGCAGCCCTGAGACACACAGTCTTTGGACAGCTGCTCATAGACAGCCTTCTGGGGCTGGAACAGAGTCTAGGACACCGCAGGGGACCCAAACAAGACACACACACGTTAGAAAGCAGGCTATGGATATCTTAAACACTCAAAATAAGTGTGATAGCCGATGATATGGTGCACTTAAAGTCTGCGTTTTCAATACAAATGTTAAAATACTGCCAATTTTGCTTCACCTTTTCCTTCTCTGTGTTTATCAACTTCTTGTCGTCCCTGTTCTTCAGTTTCCCAGGGGCCTCAGCGGTGGGGATGGAGGAGTGGAAGATGAACAGCTTGCCGCTGCATTCTGCTGCCTGGAGAGGACAAAAATAAATATCACACTAGAGACAGAGATGAGAGAGAACAATAGTGTGCTAATATAAGAAGGTGTGCACATGCATGCATTTCATTGTGGGACTTTTTCAATGAAGGAGACAACATTGATTTGACCTGGACGGGTCTCTGTGTGTTCATTTCAGTAAGGGGATTCTATGGTTGGAGTTTAGGTCAACAGATTGCGAAGGCAATATAGTCAACGGTATTACTGAACCAAATTAGTTGCTGACTCACCATTATGCTCAAGTACTAGCATTTTCTGCAAGTCTGTCTGTTCGCATGTCAAATCTATTTCACCTCTACCACACATTCAATCAAACTGAAGGCAAGTCGTTGGGAAATATTCAGTTGGAGCCGATTAAATAAGCAGTTCTATTAGGAAGAGAAAAGGAAAGTTGCAGAGTCATTGGGTTGGAGAAACTTTACTGCACAATGCCAATTGCGGAAGCGCAGTATAACAGTCTGTCGACAAAAGAAAACAATCCCTTTTTTGGGGGGGGGGGGGGGGGGGGGAGTTGGCGGTAAGGAGGCTGGGACTGCAAAAATTTATTTTGGCCTCTACAGCTGTGATTTGTTTGGACTATTCTATTTCCTTGAGTTTTAAGCTTGGTTGATAAGCATCTAGTAGGATTACACAACGCACTGTATCAACTTATTATGTGCTTCTGTCGTCTTTTAATCTGTTGACTTTTCATTTCAATGTGCCAGTGTTTTGTATCTGTCCTAATGTATATAAACAATTCAAATGAAATCAGCACTTTAGAGTCCATCACCGCCTGGACAAAGTAACAGTTGACTTGCCATCTCCCCTTCCCTCGTGTGTGAGTGGGAGTTGACATCCAGCCTCTCACCTTCAGTGCCTCTACCCCAGCCTGGATGACGGGGGCAAAGACCGTCTCGCTCTCATTGGTGTCGGCAAACATGTCAGGGATCTGGTCTAGGAGACTGGACAGGGGTTAGCAGAAAAGGACAGTGTCACAATCGTTCACCTCTAGTATCATGTTTTCAACACTTGGTAGATAATCATGTTAAACATCTTTGTTTCATTGCCTCCTTTATGACATCTAATCTGAACAGATAGTTAACTGGATGGACATTGACCGTAGTACTTTCACAAGTGTGTGGTTTCCAAGGGATAAGGAAAGGAAGTCATTTTAGAGATTACTGGGACAGCCAGTGGTTGGCTCCATAGGCGATGTCCTTACAATTCCACAGATCATTGGGGGACTATGATGCACAAGTACAGAAGAGTCCATTTCACAGGTCATACAGTAGACAAAAACCCTGCAAGGCAGCTACTCAATTCTTCCAAAGTCATATTTGGATCTAAACCAAGGCCTCACATTTGTTTAATTATATCGGGAGTAAGAGATTTTGCCAAAAGTCCCTGTTTGAGATGGACTACCGCCATGTACTCTGTACGCCTGCATAGACATATCAAAATATCAAGTGGTAATAAATCATTTTGGTGCTGTGCCATACACAACTGCAAAGATAAGACTATTTTTCCATATAAATCCACATGGGCCTTTTTAATATAAAATCCTTCCAGGGACCACTTAACCTCCTATGAATTCTCTGGACATTTCGTTTTTTTATCTCCATCTTGGCATTTATGATGAAAAGTTTTAAATTAAATTAAATGTTTTGGTTATCAATTTTTTACTTAACAATCGTTTTTCTTAAAACTGCATTGTTGGTTAAGGTCTTGTAAGTATTTCACTGTAAGGTCTACACCTGTTGTATTCGGCGCATGTGACAAATAAAAATGGATTTGATTTGAAACTAGAGATGCAGAGAAAATTAGGCATTGGAAACCTTCTGATGGGCAAGATAATCAAATGCTGTCATTCAACATTATTTTTCACAACATGAAACATGTCACTCAGAAATCAACCTCGACAGAAATACAGTTGAAGTCGGAAGTTTACATACACCTTAGACAAATACATTTAAACTCAGTTTTTCACAATTCCTGACATTTAATCGGAGTACAAATTTCCTGTCTTAGGTTAGTTAGGATCACCACCTTATTTTAAGAATGTGAAATGTCAGAATAATAGGAGAGAGAATGATTTATTTCAGCTTTTATTTTTTTCATCACATTCCCAGTGGTTCAGAAGTTTACATACACTCAATTAGTATTTGGTAGGATTGACTTTAAATTGGTTAACTTGGGTCAAACATTTTGGGTAGCCTTCCACAAGCTTCCCACAATAAGTTAGGTGAATTTTGGCCCATTCCTCCTGACAGAACTGGTGTAACTGAGTCAGGTTTGTAGGCCTCCTTGCGCTCACATGCTTTTTCAGTAGGATTGAGGTCAGGGCTTTGTGATGGCCACTCCAATACCTTGACTTTGTTGTCCTGAAGACAATTTGCCACAACTTTGGAAATATGCTTGGCATCATTGTCCATTTGGAAGAACCATTTGCGACCAAGCTTTAACTTCCTGACTGATGTCTTGAGATGTGGCTTCAATATATCCACATAATTTAACTTCTCATGATGCCATCTACTTTGTGAAGTGCACCAGTCCCTTCTGCAACAAACATGATGCTGCCATCCCCGTGCTTCACGGTTGGGATGGTGTTCTTCGGCTTGCAAGCATCCCCCTTTTTCCTCCAAACATAACGATGGTCCTTATGGCCAAACAGTTCTATTTTTGTTTCATCAGACCAGATGACAATACTCTAAAATATACAATCTTTGTCCCCATGTGCAGTTGCAAACCGTAGTCTGGCATTTTTTAATGGCAGTTTTGGAGCAGTGGCTTCTTCCTTGTTGAGCAGCCATTCAGGTTATGTCGATAGAGGACTCGTTTTACTGTGGATATAGATACTTTTGTACCCGTTTCCTCCAGCATCTTCACAAGGTCCTTTGCTGTTGTTCTGGGATTGATTTGCACTTTTCGCACCAAAGTACGTTCATCTCTAGGAGACAGAACACGTCTCCTTCCTGAGCGGTACAATGGCTGCGTGGTCCCATGGTGTTTATACACTGCTCCAAAAAATAAAGGGAACACTTAAACAACACAATGTAACTCCAAGTCAATCAGACTTCTGTGAAATCAAACTGTCCACTTAGGAAGCAACACTGATTGACAATAAATTTCACATGCTGTTGTGCAAATGAAATAGACAACAGGTGGAAATTATAGGCAATTAGCAAGAAACCCCCAATAAAGGAGTGGTTCTGCAGGTGGTGACCACAGACCACTTCTCAGTTCCTATGCTTCCTGGCTGATGTTTTGGTCACTTTTGAATGCTGGCGGTGCTTTCACTCTAGTGGTGGCATGAGACGGAGTCTATAACCCAAACAAGTGGCTCAGGTAGTGCAGCTCATCCAGGATGGCACATCAATGCGAGCTGTGGCAAGAAGGTTTGCTTTGTCTGTCAGCGTAGTGTCCAGAGCATGGAGGCGCTACCAGGAGACAGGCCAGTACATCAGGAGACGTGGAGGAGGCCGTAGGAGGGCAACAACCCAGCAGCAGGACCGCTACCTCCGCCTTTGTGCAAGGAGGAGCAGGAAGAGCACTGCCAGAGCCCTGTAAAATTACCTCCAGCAGGTCACAAATGTGCATGTGTCTGCTCAAACGGTCAGAAACAGACTCCATGAGTGTGGTATGAGGGCCCGACGTCCACAGGTGGGGGTTGTGCTTACAGCCCAACACCGTGCAGGACGTTTGGCATTTGCCAGAGAACACCAAGATTGGCAAATTCGCCACTGGCACCCTGTGCTCTTCACAGATGAAAGCAGGTTCACACTGAGCACGTGACAGAGTCTGGAGACGCCGTGGAGAACCTTCTGCTGCCTGTGTTCCTCCTAATGCAAGACAATGCTAGACCTCATGTGGCTGGAGTGTCAGCAGTTCCTGCAAGAGGAAGACATTGATCCTATGGACTGGCCCGCCCCTTCCCCAGACCTGAATCCAATTGAGCACATCTGGGACATCATGTCTCGCTCCATCCACCAACGCCACATTGCACCACAGACTGTCCAGGACTTGGCGGATGCTTTAGTCCAGGTCTGGGAGGAGATCCCTCAGGAGACCATCCGCCACCTCATCAGGAGCATGCCCAGGCGTTGTAGGGAGGTCATACAGGCACGTGGAGGCCACACACACTACTGAGCCTCATTTTGACTTGTTTTAAGGACATTACATCAAAGTTGGATCAGCCTGTAGTGTGGTTTTCCACTTTAATTTTGAGTGTGACTCCAAATCCAGACCTCCATGGGTTGATAAATTTGATTTCCATTGATAATTTGTGTGATTTTGTTGTCAGCACATTCAACTATGTAAAGAAAAAAGTATTTAATAAGAATATTTCATTCATTCAGGATGTGTTATTTTAGTGTTCCCTTTATTTTTTTGAGCAGTGTACTTGCGTACTATTGTTTGTACAGATGAACGTGGTACCTTCAGGCATTTGGAAATTGCTCCCAATGATGAACCAGACTTCTTGGGTCTTGGCTGATTTCTTTTGACTTTCCAATGATGTCAAGCAAAGAGGCACTGAGTTTGAAGGTAGGCCTTGAAATACATCCACAGGTACACCTTCAATTGACTCAAATTATGTCAATTAGCCTATCAGAAGTCATGACATCATTTTCTGGAATTTCCCAAGCTGTTAAAGGCACAGTCAACTTAGTATATGTAAACTTCAGACCCACTGGAATTGTGATACAATGAATTATATATGAAATAATCTGTCTGTAAACAATTGATGGAAAAATTACTTGTGTCATGCGCAAAGTAGATGTCCTAACCGACTTGCCAAAACTATAGTTTGTTAACAAGAAATTTGTGGAGTGGTTGAAACACTAGTTTTAATGACTCCAACCTAAGTGTATGTAAACTTCCAACTTCAACTGTAGATGCACATCCATGGGCTTTGAGAAGGAGCTGGAGATAAAAAGACAAAGTATACGCTTAGGAAAAAGAAAACGACCACTACTAACACACTGCACTCCAAAGTGAGATTCATCCAGACAAGATTTTCACCCTTTGGTGTTCATCAGGTTGTCTGTCTGACTTTGGAGCATAGATTGCAGTGTGCAGATATCCTCTTTTTTTAAACAAAGAGCTTCCATTGGGCTACATAAGCTAAAGATGTAGCAGCTTCCTCACATTACCTATGGCCATTCATACACACTAACTAACATATCTAAATATTAGAAAATACGCCATCAGGGATCACTACTCAAATCAACTGTCATGTAAGATGTGCCCTTTCTCTTACTTGTTGATGACTGCCCGCGACTCCTGGAAGTTGACAAGGAAGCCATCGAGCAGCGGGACGAACATCTCTGCCGTGTCGGATACCACCATCATCTGGGGCTGGGCCAGGGCACTCTTCACGTTGTAGAAATGTAGGATCTTGTTGTAGGTGACGAAGCCCACCTTCACCATCGAGCTCTCAGCACCATCCTCTCTGTGGGGGAGGAAGAGAGGAAAAGTAGGGGATGTGTGTGTGTGTGTGTGTGTCAATGGAGAGAGAGAGAGATGGAAAGAAAGAGAGAGTAGCCTGACGTGAGTCATGAATTATAGTCATGTCATTGATCATATTTGTCTAAAAGACAGATTTGGGACCAGGTGACGAGGAGAGAGTATGTCAGAATAGGGATTTTTTTTTTTTACTAAACATGCTGGTCCTTAGAGGGCACTATGTTACAGCATATATGAACAACTTTGTTGTTGTAGTCGTTTATCCACTTAGAAATAATGGCAAATAAGCAGCAAATATGTCCGCTATTCTGAAGTGTTACTCAAAATACAAAATACAGTGTTCCTGATGTGAACGGACACAAATAACTTCTCGCCCTATAAATTACAGTGAATTTTTAGGGTAGGCAACTGATGCGCTAAAAACATTCCTCGGGGCAGAATTGCAAAAACAAAAACAAAAGAAAATGTCTTATTCCCGGGTATGGGCACCTCTTGCAGCAGCCACCACTCAGCAAATTAAAAGGGCCATTACCCAGGCACGCCTAACAAACTTACACAAACATCCACGGAAAAGTAGAATAACAGAATATGGGATTGTTTATTGGCAGAGGAGAGTGGGAAGAAGAGAACAAGTGTGTTGGAGAGTTACACTTGAGAAGGTCCTGACTATGCTTTTTCTCTAGGAGGGGTAGTGGGGTATTGAGGCTGGAGGGGCTAAGGAGAGAGAGGCGCAGGGATGTTTTTCTTCAGGGCAAAGTGCTGATTGGTGAAGGAAACAAGGGGCCTCGTATGCTTTCAATTAAGCACACACTTTCTTGCACATTAAACTACACCAACAATTTTCTTCTCACACACACACACACACACACACACACACACACACACACACACACACACACCTCTCCAACCTCAACAGAAGTGCAATTACATTAATAAGAAACTGTCAAGGAAATATATGACTGTTCTCCTCCCTTTACAGACCTCGCTTTAATTTTCATGGACTGGAGAATTCAATGCAGTCGAGATGAAAAAATAATTACATCTACTTTATACACCTCTGTTTCGACGAGGCTAGAGGGAAAGTAGCTGCAGTAGCACAGAAAGAGAACCTGACCAAGTGTGACATAGACCAGAGCACTTGGAATTGGCCTGTGGGACTAGTAGGTCTGTTGAACTGTGGCCTGCATCTAAAATCATTCCCGTCTGACAAGGGGCAACTGGGGTTTGTCTTTCTTTCTTTCTGAGCACTGCAAGAGCAATACAGAACATGTACCTCAACTCAATGTAAAGTCCCATAGAGCGGACTTCTATCTACATCATTCATAAGAACTGATAGGAGAAATAGTCCGGCAATGCAGGCTTGTTATTGCTTCTTTTCATTCCAAGTATCAGTGATGAAATATTAAGATGACAGAGAAATGCCACAGGATTTAGTCTACACCTGTTTTTGCTTTCTCCGAGCCCCATTTCCGCACGAGCAAGCGAGAGGCAAAAATGTGGCTATTTTAAAGGCAAAAATGTGGCTATTTCGGCAGCATCGCTGATCCGTATAAGTGTTGGGTGTCCAACATGTTTTCATCAGTTTAAATGTAGCAGAGAGAAAAGCTTCAAAACAGAGAACAGGGAAGAAAAGTCTGATTTAAAAACAGAGGGCTTATTTAGAGAGCACTACCTAACGGTTTCAGGGGTGATGTAAGGGTTCTGTACAAATATGTCCTGCAGGCTAGGGACGAGAGAGAGTTTCCAAATAAGTTATTTTAGGAAAGTCCAGGTGAAGTATATCATTGTTTTCTCAGTGGTAAATCAAAACCTTTATTCCTCGCCGGCAACCCACATAAAACAGCCAAAATCAGACCCATCTGTGCAGCTGACTTCTTGTGTTTTGGACGGGGTTCAAGGTTGGAATCTGCACAGTAACATTTTCCATTTTAGCCCACCCTCCTCCTTTCCCTTCCCCTAGCATCTCCCCCCTCCCACCAACCCAGACCAAGCAACCTTCAGGCAACAATTTTCAACCGATGAGATACTTGAATACTTGGCTTAATGCTTTTTTCTTTGCCTTGGACTTGTGGGACCTCCTTATTTGGCAGTGTATCACAGCCCACCACCCAAATAACAAACCACCCAGCTACACATTATGGGTGATGGGGGTATGGAAAACCAACACTTCCATAAATCTAATGTAATTTCTCTCTGCCTCCAGACACCAGTTAGCATGGTATCCAATTACCTTGGAGGGCACGGCATTGCATGAAGGATTCTGATTTTGGCCACCGCTTACGTAATCCTACTGTGACCTCCAAGGCTATGTAGTGAGTCTCAAAGACCTCTATCACTCCAAGTTGGCAGATCTTATATAAAATACCTTGGAGCTAGGCTGTAGGCAGAGAGATGCTGGGACAGTTTCTATAAAGTGCTTAAATGCAGGCCGTTCAAGGTTCCATTCCTTGACTATGAAGTCAGTGTTTGATAGTGTGTGTGCGTGCGTATGCTTATGTGTGTGTGTGTGTGTGTGTACCTGGGCAGGTTGTCTAGCAGGGTCTTCAGCTCATCACACACCAGTCTGACCAGTCCGCTCTTGATGTTGGCATAGGACACGTCGATCATGAAGATGTACGCTGGAGGACTGGCTGGCTTGTTGTTCTGATAGAGAAAGAGCAAGGACATTTTGATTTACAACTTCAATTCAACTAGTGTTACTTCACCTTGTTTATTTTATTTGCTCATATTTTGCAGATATTTGAAATGTCAAATGTATTTGACTGTCTAAATACAGTTTTAAAACCCTGTAACACAAACACAACTATTGTTCAATTATACCATAAAATCAACACAATTGACAATGCCTCCAATGGCCAAAGGTGCCTGGCAGACATCAGAGCTCGGATGTCAGCTCTTCCTCCTGGGGAAGGCCTGCCCGCTCCAAGACCTCTCCGTCACAGTTGACAACTCCACGTTGTCCCCTCCCAGAGTACAAAGAACTTTAACATGACCCTGGACAACACCCTGTCATTCTCTGCAAATGTCAAAGCAGGGACTCGCTCCTGCAGGTTCATGTTCTACAACATCCGTAGAGTACACTTCCACAGGAAGTGGCGCAGGCCCTAATCCAGGCACTTGTAGACTAGACGGGAACTGACAACTCTCTGTTGCCTGGGCTCTTATCCAGAATGACACAGCCCACCTAGTGTTTAACCTTCTTAAGTTCTCCCATGTCACCCGCACACTCTACTGCCCGACACCCCCCCCCCCCCAAAATAGCACTTCTTTTCTCACTAGCATTGACTGATACATACTTTGAGAGAAAATGTACTTGATTCGATTGTGATCTGTTGTCTCATCTAGCTATCTTAAGATGAACGCACTAACTGTAAGTGGCTCTGGATAAGAGCGTCGCTTAATGACAAAAATATTATTATAAATCGGATGGTGGAGCCCTGAATGCTGATTGGCTGAAAGCAATGGTATGTCAGAGCGTATACTACGGGTATGACAAAACATTTACTGCTCTAATTATGTTGGTAACCAGTTTATAATAGCAATAAGGCACCTCAGGGGTTTGTGGTATATTGAGAATAAACCACCGCTAAGGGCTGCATCTAGGTACTCCGTGGTGCACATAAGAACTGTGGTATATTGGCCATATACCACACCCCCTTGGGCCTTATTGCTTAAACATAAAATGTAAATGTCAAACACATAACAACGAACACACCAGAGACGTTGAATCAGAGATCACTTTCCCACTAGCCTTTGAAATCATACTCCATTAATGTACCCCAATTTTTGGTCAAACCCTTTCCTTTTCCGTTCATGTTTTTTCCCCGTCTCCCTCTCCCATAAGAAGTGTTTACACTGAAGCCACTTATCCCCTAACCTTTGAAATTGTAGGCTACTCTTATCAAAACTACATTGGTCAATGGACTCTAATTTTTGGCAAATACTCCGTCTTCTGCTCATGTTTTGCCCGGTGTATACCTCCACCACACTCAATACTTTCTTTGTGTTTAAAATTACAGCTTGTTTGGATCTTGGAGCCGTTAGGAAAGACTATGTAACATCCAACTGCCCTCCATGTTAGGAATGTGGATGAGCACGCCATTGTTTTGTTTCCGTGGTAACAGTCTGTGACATAGCTTACCTTCGAGGCTTTTGATAAAAGCTGTCCAGGACTACATTTCTAAATATTAATAAACAGATTGAAGTAACGCGTTGGCTTAAGTAGCGAAACGTGAAGTTGTTATCCCCCACCTACCTCTACCCATAATGTACAAGATAAGAAAACCCTCCAGAGCGCAACAAAATTGAGAACATATAGATCTCTTTTGGCTTTAATGCAGTGGTCTCAATGTAACAGAACATGCTTTTGCCTGTGCTTCCTTCTAATCATTTGGTCCTGAATGAAGAATGAATGCAGTGTCTGCCAAGAGGTGAGCACCTTCTTCCTATACACACACACACTTTATAGACCCCCCCCCCCCCCAGAAAGACCACTGGGAATGGAGATCCTAATAACTTTCACTTTCTGTCCATATAAGTTTTTAGGAGATAGACTCTTGCCAAGCATTGAAAGTTTTATCCGTGCATCGTCACAGCTTTCCCCCATGTCAATTCACATTGTAGGCTATTAGGTCTATTGGTGACGTATACCACTACTTAATTTACTTTTCATCCATATAAATGTCATTCAAACTAGTTATTCCACCAATTCCTATCTATTTGTATGAAATGAAACAAAGCAATATTATACATACGGTTCACTATAAAAAGGCAGAAAAACCGCAATAGTAGGGCATGGCGTACCTTGCAATAATCCAGGGTGGCGGCGAACTCGTAGGACCCCAGCGACAGCTCTGGCCTCTCATAGAAGTCCACCCTTTTGCCCATGTGGTCCAGGTGTTGGAAATAAAAGGCTGGCACTATGAAAGAACAAAATAACGTGTTTTAGCAGTGGCGACAAAAACAAACCCAAACATAATATTGCCTCCGCTTAGCAACCACCCCCCTTAACTGTCTTTCTCAGGCAGTGTCCCCTAACAGAGTGCACTTGTTTCTATGGAAAAGGGGGTTCAAAATTAACCCAAAGCACAGCACTGGTTGTAACTTATATCTGAAATATTAAGAATAACCCCCCCCCCAAAAAAAAAAACAATCATTCAGATATTGGTTACCCAAATTAAAGAAACCTGTTCTAGCTTTGAGCTTAAAAGAAAAAAAGAAGGTTGGTCAGATCCTTAACTTATTTTTATCCACAGACCATTAAGACCCAGTAAGGCCCTGCATGGCATCCTTGTTACGGGTGGACGTACCTTCGTTGACGCAGTTGCAGAAGCCACACTGGTAACGGCGGCCACCGTCCGTGAACTGCATGTAGGGACACATGTAGGCCTTGCAGCGGTTACAGCGGATTGGGCCAGTCTCACCATGGTTCACGACGTACATAGGAGTCTGGGCCAGACAACAGAGGAGATAGGCAGTCTCATAAGACAGTGGTCACACACACACACACACACACACACACACACACACACACGACAGCAGTCGCACACATGCTTGTTTTAGAGTCAACTGTAGGCTATAGTCAACTGTACAGATAGATGATTCCTTATTTGGTAGTTTGTGTGAAATAGACAGGCTTCAGGTTAACCATGATGATTACAATGCATTTCATTGGCCTCATCTTCACCAGTTTATAGAGCAACACCAGCTGGCTATACACCAACAGAAGCATCCAAATGAATGAATATCAGTAAACAGGACCAGGATGCAAGGTTACAGTCAAAAATATAACTTTTATCAAACCCTTAACCCTTGTCAAACAGAGTGATTTAAAACACTGTGCCCATGTCCTATCTGGATAAATCCATTTGAATTCAATCACTTTGACAGCACCCCTTTTGTTTTGAATGAAACCTTCCAAAAATATTTGCCCATTGTAGAAGTGCTCAGAAAGTAACTTTTTGGACCTGAATGCCAAAACATTCAAGAGATAAAAGTTGACTCATTTTGCATACCCCACCATATCATGAGACATCCATGTCTTCATCATTGGAAAATATAAACGGTTGAGTTTGATAGCATTTAAAAGCTTACAAAACAGTGTTGTCAAACTTCTTTAATACAAATTGTCATTTTTATAACCTTTAATGTAAATTATATAAAAATGTGTTAACTCTTTTTTTTTTCCTTCACGTTGTAGCTTAGACCCTATTTCACATTATCTGACATTATCATTATCTGAAAAAATGTTTGTGTTTTGCCCGCCATCGGTTGAGACACAACATGCTCTTAGTCTTTTCAATCATAGAAATATAATTAATAGAATGGACCTATCCATTCAGACCACTGCAATTTAGCTGGTACACCATCGAAATTTAAAATGTTCACTTCTAATTACTATCACAAAGATGACCGCAGGTCCACCCACCATCAAATCTCAACTTAAAATTGTCATTTATTTTCTATATTTCTATGTTTTCAATAGGTTTCTTTGGATGATTGATAGTAGAATTTAAAAAACATTCCCATTCAAGTCAACATTCTCTGACGTGTGGACCTCCATCTCTGTGGTACCATTTGAAAGTTGAAATGTCAACTTTATTCTCATTTTAGTACTTTTATCAACCGAAATATGACACCTACCCTGTATTCAAGAGCATGTTGTCTCAACCAATGCTGGGCACAACACATAATACATGTTAAATGATGTAAAATAGGGCATAGGCTACATGTGAATATAACAATTATACGATTTTACTTGTTTTTTTAGATCATTTACATAAAAATTTTATTTAAAAAATCATTTTTACAGAAATAAGATAGCTTACTGACAGGGATGTCAAACTTTTAAATGATATCAACCATTTATATTGGAGGAAAGATTGGAGGAATGTTTAAAGGTGTGCCAGTCCTCCTGAGTAGTTGAGCTGTAGTAACTGCCTTGGACAAAAGGCAGACCAATTTCCCAGGCCTCAGTTCATGCCTCATCCCTAGGTTCAGCAACACTAGATAATCATTCTAACTGTTCAATTTTGCATTCAAACCTTTAAAAAAAACAAATAGCCTTTGTGGGGGAAAAAAACCAAAACCTAACACAGTGCAACGGTCTACAAGTGTGAAGTTGTTGCCCTGTTAAACAAGTGTGAGTTCTAGCAAGATCTTTGCCTGTGTAGACCCACACACTCAGTCATAAAGCATCTTAAAATTGTTGGTGATCTCATCTATACCTTCAAAACAGTTATTCTCATGCAACTAAACACATGCCGACATGCTACAAAAAGCAGATTCTCTCCTTGAAAACGTCTCAATCTCATGGGCCATGTAAATACCTGCATGGTACATCTACTGAACGCATTACATGTGTCCATTGCAGAATGTTTCTTGCCAGATAAGGCTTTGTTTAATGTAAAGATGAAATATGTCTCCTGCCGAGTGGGGATGTGTAGGAATAAAGATGGTATAGGTGCTCCTATAGCTTATCCAGCCCACACACAGTAGTGCTGAGCGATTAACTGAAACGTTAGTTCTTTTTTGGTTTTTAAACAACTAATTGACCAACGATGTTATTTGAATCAATTATTTGAATTCCATTTTGTTCAGTTTTTTTTCTGTGAGTTTAATGCGCAGTTTCTCTGGAGATACATCAGATCAAGCCCGAACTGTGCGATGTAGTAGGCAGTTATAGTTTCCAACAGGCCAATATTCAACATAGTTTAGCGCAGAAAATGTGGTAATTAACTACAATGACGATAGTCCATTGCGCGCTTACTTGTCCAGTCTGTGTGATTCTTTTACACCTGCTACGGTAGGAGCAGACAGAGAAGAGACAGAACAATACACAATCGGGAGGGATGGAGAGCAGTTTCTTCGCGAGGTATCTCTACCTGAAAATACATGAACTAAGTTATAGATAGTTAGTATTTAGCTGTCATAAAAGTATGTCTTATTTACTTTGAAAAACTACAAGAAAAAAAAATATATATTCTGACAGCATAGGCAGCAGCTCTATAGAGATGACTTGGAAATAAATAATAAAATCATCTAATTAAACAAATGTAATTTAAAACTGAAATAATGTATTAAAGTAATGTGAATAAATTAGGGTTAATAAGTGATAAGCAGTAATGGGTAGTCACTACCATCATGGGATGTTTTTTAATTGTTCTATTCTGTGTTACAGCATTCAACCCACGTAATGTATGATGCATTTAATGTCTAAAAACAATCTAAATCTGATTATTTTTCAATAATTGAAAATCAACCTCAAAAAGCACTAATCGCTCAGCACTAACACACACAAACAAACCCATGGGAACATATGGTACAAATTGCCTCTAAAAATGCACAGTCTGTAGACTCACAAACATTTACTAACGAAAACAAACAACTTTGTGCACATTACACACACACAGTTCAAATATAGCCTTAGTTAGAAGATTTATTTGAGGGCATAAAATCTTAGAGCCAAGCCTCATTCAAATGAGTTCAGACAATTTATTAGCACCACAGAAGGTGATACACTATCCAAAACATTGTAGCCTAACAACCAAAACATTGTCTAAAAGATGGTCACTACTAGGTGTAAATGTAATCCAAATCTATCCTGAGAAACTCCAATTAGACTTTTAACCAGAGGAAGAAACCGGTTCAGGGAACAGAACCAAAAACCTTGGTTTCTCCTCTTTCTTGAAGGGAGGCTTTTACAAACAACAGTATGTGTTTCATATGGGCTCCAAGGCCATAAAACTGCAGACAGACGTCAATGCAGCCAAGTAGTTATATTTTTAGAACAGTTCATCCAAAGAGGACATGAAGTTATTATACATTTGTTTATAATAAGTACATGTGCGATACAAGATTTTAATGTTAACACTCGAGTGCTTGTGCAGTGAAGTCATTAATTCCAAACAAACAAAACTTAAATGCTCCACGCTGATAAAATGCTAGTCCATTTGATTTGGAATCCATGCAGGGCTTTAGCATACGTTAACTTCCTACTATGGGAATCGTGCTAGCACTGTCTGGACACTGAGCGATAACCTGAGATGGCAGTGCGCTTGACATGAGCGCTTTGTTAAACTGCTTTCATCTTCTGTGGTCCCTGCAGAT
The DNA here is from genome assembly GCF_002021735.2 of Oncorhynchus kisutch. Lineage (NCBI taxonomy): Eukaryota > Metazoa > Chordata > Actinopteri > Salmoniformes > Salmonidae > Oncorhynchus > Oncorhynchus kisutch. The sequence continues at coordinate 24,267,560 of NC_034189.2, read as the reverse complement.
CTTGACATTAGCTGATTAGCACTCTCTATGAGACAGAGAAAAAAGCTACATTAACATCGCCTAAAAAGGGCCTTTGGCGCCGATGACAAGGCGAGGGGAAGAATATCTAAGGCAGGTTTCCTGGGACCACACAGGATTACATCGAGGTTGTCCTTGGGACACAAACTTTTACAGCACTTGGACAAAGTGTAATATTATAAGGAATGAAAAAGTTTGAGTCATTGAGCTTCTGAGGAAAACAAAAAGTGCTAGTGTCTCCCTCCCCAAACATTTCTACAATTATGTACCCGAGGTCTATGAAGTGTTTGGGTTTAAACATATTGGTTTCAGAATTCATAAGCGGCTTAGTTGTCCGACTTCATAAAACAATGTGGATAATCTCTGCAAACATACAGAGGGCAAGTGCCTACCTCATTCTTCGGCACTGTGGCGAAGGGTTTGATGATGGTGGCCAGGGGAACTTGGCACTGCTTAGCCAGGTCAGCCGTGCAGGGGAAAGAGTATGTGGTGCAACGCATGAACCTTGGGCTGGCGTTTCCTAAAGGGGAAGAAGAAATGGAAACAGATCCAGTTTAAAAAATAAAAAATATATTTTAATGATGTTGGTAAAGAATGTAATAATATTGGTTTGTTTCAAGAAAAAATATAAATACAATTTAAAAACAGGTTTGCATTTTCACAATATCATTCAGTTCTTCCCTCATAACTTTAAAGATTCATCAGGTTGTAAATAACTGTTTGTGTCTGAAGTAGAGCTGTTAATAGTAATAGCTTCCTGAGTTATTTGTTTGATGAAGAGCAGGGGTGTATTCACTTCGACCTAAACGGAAGCAAACAGTCCGAAACGGAGAGGAACCTACCTGAACTTGTCCAATAAGAAACTCATTTTCATTGCGAAAACGTTTTGCTAGTTTGCTACGATGTGCACTAATGAATACACCCATATCATGTTCCCCATGTTGCCATTAAAAAAATCTTTCAAAAGTGTATGATTGAACTAAGGCTATTACGGTGTTGTCCAAAGCCATCGGTCACGTTTTACTTATTAATTTCTTGGGGAACACCACATTGTTCCATCCCAGCACAAACAAACCAGATTCAACTAGTCAAGTAATCACAAAGCCCTTGATTAGTTGAGTCAGGTGTGCTAGTGATGGACTGGAAATAAAGCAATAACGGATTTCAGAAGTGTGTTGAAGTAAAGCTGTGTCCTTTAGTTCTGTTCAATGACACCGACAGGTTTGTAGTACTGTACGCTGGTATTCCTGTGCCTTACCTTGGTCCTGTACTGTATAGTCAGTGGTGACCAGCGGGGGCACCTGGCCCCTGAGGTTCGTAGTGTACACCTGTCCCCCTCGTTTGGCTTGGTCGTCCTCGATGACTTGTGTCTGAACCAAAAGAGGTTGCATTGTTGGTAAAAGAGCTTCTACTGTGGTGAGCCATTTCCTTGACAAACAGTCAGATGGGTGAATGATTTCAATCAGTTCCACTGTTTTTGCTGGCTGCGTGTGGTATAGGACACAGATTGGTATTGTACAAATTCACATGCTGCTGTTGCTTTGTTGCCGTTTGCCTGACAACAACCCAACCACAATCAGTCAAACATTTTGTTTTTAACTACGGGACACAGGGTTGACGTCATCATTTGTAAGTCATATACAGTGCCTTGCGAAAGTATTCGGCCCCCTTGAACTTTGCGACCTTTTGCCACATTTCAGGCTTCAAACATAAAGATATAAAACTGTATTTTTTTGTGAAGAATCAACAATAAGTGGGACACAATCATGAAGTGGAACGACAATTATTGGATATTTCAAACTTTTTTAACAAATCAAAAACTGAAAAATTGGGCGTGCAAAATTATTCAGCCCCCTTAAGTTAATACTTTGTAGCGCCACCTTTTGCTGCGATTACAGCTGTAAGTCGCTTGGGGTATGTCTCTATCAGTTTTGCACATCGAGAGACTGACATTTTTTCCCATTCCTCCTTGCAAAACAGCTCGAGCTCAGTGAGGTTGGATGGAGAGCATTTGTGAACAGCAGTTTTCAGTTCTTTCCACAGATTCTCGATTGGATTCAGGTCTGGACTTTGACTTGGCCATTCTAACACCTGGATATGTTTATTTTTGAACCATTCCATTGTAGATTTTGCTTTATGTTTTGGAATATTGTCTTGTTGGAAGACAAATCTCCGTCCCAGTCTCAGGTCTTTTGCAGACTCCATCAGGTTTTCTTCCAGAATGGTCCTGTATTTGGCTCCATCCATCTTCCCATCAATTTTATTCATCTTCCCTGTCCCTGCTGAAGAAAAGCAGGCCCAAACCATGATGCTGCCACCACCATGTTTGACAGTGGGGGTGGGGTGTTCAGGGTGATGAGCTGTGTTGCTTTTACGCCAAACATAACATTTTGCATTGTTGCCAAAAAGTTCAATTTTGGTTTCATCTGACCAGAGCACCTTCTTCCACATGTTTGGTGTGTCTCCCAGGTGGCTTGTGGCAAACTTTAAACAACACTTTTTATGGATATTTTTAAGAAATGGCTTTCTTCTTGCCACTCTTCCATAAAGGCCAGATTTGTGCAATATACGACTGATTGTTGTCCTATGGACAGAGTCTCCCACCTCAGCTGTAGATCTCTGCAGTTCATCCAGAGTGATCATGGGCCTCTTGGCTACATCTCTGATCAGTCTTCTCCTTGTATGAGCTGAAAGTTTAGAGGGACGGCCAGGTCTTGGTAGATTTGCAGTGGTCTGATACTCCTTCCATTTCAATATTATCGCTTGCACAGTGCTCTTTGGGATGTTTAAAGCTTGGGAAATCTTTTTGTATCCAAATCCGGCTTTAAACTTCTTCACAACAGTATCTCGGACCTGCCTGGTGTGTTCCTTGTTCTTCATGATGCTCTCTGCGCTTTTAACGCACCTCTGAGACTATCACAGTGCAGGTGCATTTATACGGAGACTTGATTACACACAGGTGGATTGTATTTATCATCATTAGTCATTTAGGTCAACATTGGATCATTCAGAGATCCTCACTGAACTTCTGGAGAGAGTTTGCTGCACTGAAATTAAAGGGGCTGAATAATTTTGTTTAAAAAGTTTGAAATATCCAATAAATGTCGTTCCACTTCATGATTGTGTCCCACTTGTTGTTGATTCTTCACAAAAAATACAGTTTTATATCTTTATGTTTGAAGCCTGAAATGTGGCAAAAGGTCGCAAAGTTCAAGGGGGGCGAATACTTTCGCAAGGCACTGTATTTCCCCCAAATGAGACAAAAAAACATGATCAACAGGGTAATTGGGGGGGATAGACTAACATGTCTATCCTGGGCCCATACTGTATGTGAAGTAGCCAAATCTTCTAAAGAGTATAGTGTGGGTCCACGCTATAATGCCTTTAAAGGAAATACTGGCCTGGAGGTAGCTCGGAAACATGTGAAATGGCATTCTGGTATGCAAAGACGTGAAGTCACGGGATAATTAAATATGGACTCACTGTGCTAGGGATGGAGTCAGGATCCAGCTTTTTCTGAGGTGGGCCGGCCATTTGTGCTGCCCCACCTTGGAAGGGTCCCGCCATCCCGGGTCCCGCCATCCCGGGTCCCGCCATCCCGGGTCCCGCCATCTGCCCCCCAAATTGACCTGTGACACACAAACAATTCCACAGTGTAAGGCTCTGGTAACCTGTACCTGGTGCAATCCTATTGGCAAGAACACACTTAGCGGTACAGTCCTCCAAAAGCTATTTGTGCACACTCCTCGCCACATTCAATACAATAAGCTTGAGTTCCACAGTGAGTTCCCATATACAAGGACCCAGATTAATCCTATCCCTGGACTGAAAACATACTTTTATTCCAGGAATAGGCTTAATCTGGCTCATGGAAAATGGCCCTACAAATCCATAAAGCTTTGTAATGGCCACTGTTGAGCTCCAGGTTACTGTGCTATCTGTACCTTGTAGTTGCTGAGGATGTCCTGGTGGTCCGGCAGCTCCAGGCCCAGGCTGCTGGAAGCCCCCAGCACCTGGAGGGGGTGGGCCAGGGAAGGGCCTACCCATGCCTCCCATGGGCGGGGGGCCACCCATAGATTGGGGCCCTGCCATAGTTGGACCAGCTAGGGGTGATTGTGGGTGAGCCATCTGAGACGAGTGGGGGCCCATGGGTGGATGTCCCATGGCTGTGGGAGGGGAAGTCTGGAATTGCTGCTGGGTTAGGTGAGAGGTGGGAGGTGCTTGAGGGCTCTGCACGGCCCCTGGACCTGCAGGAAAAGCAAGGGGAGGGTGATCCACTTTCAACACACTGCATGAATGAAGCCTTAACAATAACATATTGCATGCTAGTGTACCTAAGTTGTGGTGCCTCTGTTGAATATATATAGACTAACACTAGCAAGAATAGTAGATCTACCTAAAGGCTTCCATTTTACTATTTCAAATCAAATTTTATTTTTCACATACACATGGTTAGCAGATGTTAATGCGAGTGTAGCGAAATGCTTGTGCTTCTAGTTCCGACAATGCAGTAATAACCAACAAGTAATCTAGCTAACAATTCCAAAACTACTACCTTATACACACAAGTGTAAGGGGATAAAGAATATGTACATAAAGATATATGAATGAGTGAGTGGCATAGGCAAGATACAGTAGATGGTATTGAGTGCAGTATATACATATGAGATGAGTATGTAAACAAAGTGGCATAGTTAAAGTGGCTAGTGATACATGTATTACATAAAGATGCAGTAGATGATATAGAGTACAGTATATACATATGAGATTAATCATGTAGGGTATGTAAACATTATATTAGGTAGCATTGTTTAAAGTGGCTAGTGATACATCATTTCCCATCAATTCCCATTATTAAAGTGGCTGGAGTTGAGTCAGTGTGTTGGCAGCAGCCACTCAATGTTAGTGGTGGCTGTTTAACAGTCTGATGGCCTTGAGATAGAAGCTGTTTTTCAGTCTCTCGGTCCCAGCTTTGATGCACCTGTACTGACCTCGCCTTCTGGACGATAGCGGGGTGAACAGGCAGTGGCTCGGGTGGTTGTTGTCCTTGATGATCTTTATGGCCTTCCTGTAACATCGGGTGGTGTAGGTGTCCTGGAGGGCAGGTAGTTTGCCCCCGGTGATGCGTTGTGCAGACCTCACTACCCTCTGGAGAGCCTTACGGTTGTGGGCGGAGCAGTTGCCGTACCAGGCGGCGATACAGCCCGACAGGATGCTCTCGATTGCGCATCTGTAGAAGTTTGTGAGTGCTTTTGGTGACAAGCCGAATTTCTTCAGCCTCCTGAGGTTGAAGAGGCGCTGCTGCGCCTTCTTCACGATGCTGGCTGTGTGGGTGGACCAATTCAGTTTGTCCGTGATGTGTACGCCGAGGAACTTAAAACTTGCTACCCTCTCCACTACTGTTCCATCAATGTGGATAGGGGGGTGTTCCCTCTGCTGTTTCCTAAAGTCCACAATCATCTCCTTAGTTTTGTTGACGTTGAGTGTGAGGTTATTTTCCTGACACCACACTCCGAGGGCCCTCACCTCCTCCCTGTAGGCCGTCTCGTCGTTGTTGGTAATCAAGCCTACCACTGTTGTGTCGTCCGCAAACTTGATGATTGAGTTGGAGGCGTGCGTGGCCACGCAGTCGTGGGTGAACAGGGAGTACAGGAGAGGGCTCAGAACGCACCCTTGTGGGGCCCAAGTGTTGAGGATCAGCAGGGTGGAAATGTTGTTGCCTACCCTCACCACCTGGGGGCGGCCCGTCAGGAAGTCCAGTACCCAGTTGCACAGGGCGGGGTCGAGACCCAGGGTCTCGAGCTTGATGACGAGCTTGGAGGGTACTATGGTGTTGAATGCCGAGCTGTAGTCGATGAACAGCATTCTCACATAGGTATTCCTCTTGTCCAGATGGGTTAGGGCAGTGTGCAGTGTGGTTGAGATTGCATCGTCTGTGGACCTATTTGGGCGGTAAGCAAATTGGAGTGGGTCTAGGGTGTCAGGTAGGGTGGAGGTGATATGGTCCTTGACTAGTCTCTCAAAGCACTTCATGATGACGGATGTGAGTGCTACGGGGCGGTAGTCGTTTAGCTCAGTTACCTTAGCTTTCTTGGGAACAGGAACAATGGTGGCCCTCTTGAAGCATGTGGGAACAACAGACTGGGATAGGGATTGATTGAATATGTCCGTAAACACACCAGCCAGCTGGTCTGCGCATGCTCTGAGGGCGCGGCTAGGGATGCCGTCTGGGCCTGCAGCCTTGCGAGGGTTGACACGTTTAAATGTTTTCCTCACGTCGGCTGCAGTGAAGGAGAGTCCGCATGTTTTAGTTGCGGGCCGTGTCAGTGGCACTGTATTGTCCTCAAAGCGGGCAAAAAAGTTATTTAGTCTGCCTGGGAGCAAGACATCCTGGTCCGTGATGGGGCTGGTTTTCTTTTTGTAATCTGTGATTGACTGTAGACCCTGCCACATACCTCTTGTGTCTGAGCCGTTGAATTGAGATTCTACTTTGTCTCTATACTGACGCTTAGCTTGTTTGATTGCCTTGCGGAGGGAATAGTTACACTGTTTGTATTCGGTCATGTTACCGGTCACCTTGCCCTGATTAAAAGCAGTGGTTCGTGCTTTCAGTTTCACGCGAATGCTGCCATCAATCCACGGTTTCTGGTTTGGGAATGTTTTAATCGTTGCTATGGGAACGACATCTTCAACGCACGTAATGAACTCGCTCACCGAATCAGCGTATTCGTCAATGTTGTTGTCTGACGCAATACGAAACATATCCCAGTCCACGTGATGGAAGCAGTCTTGGAGTGTGGAATCAGATTGGTCGGACCAGCGTTGAACAGACCTCAGCGTGGGAGCTTCTTGTTTTAGTTTCTGTCTGTAGGCAGGGATCAACAAAATGGAGTCGTGGTCAGCTTTTCCGAAAGGAGGGCGGGGCAGGGCCTTATATGAGTCGCGGAAGTTAGAATAGCAGTGATCCAAGGTTTTTCCAGCCCTGGTTGCGCAATCGATATGCTGATAAAATTTAGGGAGTCTTGTTTTCAGATTAGCCTTGTTAAAATCCCCAGCTACAATGAATGCAGCCTCCGGATAAATGGATTCCAGTTTGCAAAGAGTCAAATAAAGTTTGTTCAGAGCCATCGATGTGTCTGCTTGGGGGAGAATATATACGGCTGTGATTATAATCGAAGAGAATTCCCTTGGTAGATAATGCGGTCGACATTTGATTGTGAGGAATTCTAAATCAAGTGAACAGAAGTGGGCAACAAGGCAGTTTACTTTTTTAACTTGTTTGAGAGTTGGTTTGCATCTTGTTAACCAGCCAAAGTAGATGCCCTAACCATCCTTAAAACATCAGTCTTGATTTCTACAGTGGTTAATTACCATATCCGAGGTTCATGGCACCCATCTGATTGGTGAGCTGCTGTGCTGGGGGAGGACCCTGGTGGGCCATGCTGTGATAGGGGGACTGAAGTGGCTGTCCATACGGAGGGGCGGGGTAGCTGGAGGAAAGTAAACAAAGAGCTACATATTTAGTCTGTTCCAATAGTATCAATTACCTTCCTTGTTTATTTTCCTTCATTACTGATTTCAAAGTAGAGGAAAACCAACTCACCTATTTGTCATGTAGAAAATGGAAGAAGGAATGTACTAAGAGTATTGGAATGCAGATGGTTGCCTTCCAATTATTTACCTGAAGTGTGCATTATCTCCCTCCCACTCATGGGTTTGAAAGCAATGAATTCGTGTTAACATTGGCTAGAGGGCGTTTCTAGCAAATGTATTGCACCAGTCCATTCATTTTAAATGAAATCAAATTCCATGAGGGTGGACAGATCAAGTGCATACTTCAGGGAGAAGGGTAGAATTGGCCATAACAATGTTATTGTAGTAAATGGACTCTGCTCGGTGGAGGAAGCTCTGTTACCTTTGAGGGTGAGCTCCGTTCTGCTGGCCGTTTGAGCCGTAATGGCTGGGGACCTGTGGTGGAGGCATGCCGGAAGGGGACGACACAGGCTTCATCATACCTGGAAGGTAAAGCATTCTCTTATGGCAACACATTATATACAAATCATGCACCTGAGCAAAACATCTAATCAAAATGCTATGGCAATAGAATGGCTATACACAAAGCATCACACATTACGGTCACACATTACATACAGAGTACAATACACACGAGCAAAAAAAAATTGTTTTAGGAAATAGCATGGCCATGCAGAAAAAAACATAACCGTAGTCTTAAATGTTGTCATTTTAATTGAAGCTGCATCGCTTGACTTGTTCATGAATGACTGCTACGGGACACTTTCCAACTGACAAGCTCAGACCTGTTAAATGAAAAGCTAAACAGAAGACTTCACGGGAGGAATGGGAGACCAAAGGCACGTGTCTTTACCTGTTGGTGGGGCGGGGAATGATTGAGGTGGTCCCCCATAGTGTCTATAGAGGGGCTGGGCAGGCGCGCTCCCAAACCCGGCTGGGTATCCCCCCATCCCAGGCTGGGCCTGGGAATAGGGAGGTGTGGCAACATAACCCTGCTGACTCATCCTGTGCTGTTAAGGTCTTCTCATTACAAAATGGCAGAGATCCAACAATCTGCAAAGATGAAAGCACAGAGTAAGGAACTTTGCTACCTGACGAGGCAGATACTTTCTTAAATTGTCTATTGGTCTAGCATTCTCGTAGTTTTGACTTGAAGGGCCAAAGCAGTAGTTTGAGTTTAATAATGAGATTACAAAAGCTCTAATTCACAGAATTTCACAAACCAACCTACATCTGTCACCTTGCCCATGGGAAGATTTTTCATAGACTGCACACTTAATATCCTTTGTTGTCTTCACTATTTTCCTCATACCTAAAATCAGTACTTTCCTCCAGTACAAAGTAAATAAGTGGTATTCTCCACCAGGCAAAGCCAACAAGCAATATTTGACCTCAAAACAACGTCAACGCTCACGTGTAACAAGACCCAAGAACATTGGACTATTAGGAGATAAGAGAGTTCCATCTTTGATAACATAGACTAATCTACAAGTGACTGATTTATACTGTTGTTGTCAGTCAGTTTCCTGCAACAATGGTCCTAAAATAATAATCATATTCTCAAGATGAATATATGCAATAACACAATGTAATTACACTATTATATATATGTATATTATTTCTTACAACTGTTGGTTGATGAAAGCAAGTGTAATGGTTGCTTAATGACATATTGGAGCAGAAATTGTAGGTAGATACAGTCTCTCTTAATTGCGGTTCAAATGATTAAATGACTGATTCAGGCCTAGCTTCACAAGCTCATGTGCAGTGTTGGTGAAATCATTATTGAGCAATAGGCCTCTCAGTAAGTCCAATGGTTATAAATAAATACATACAGTAGGCCTAAATCATTTAGTCACCTTCTCCAAATAGGCAATTAATAATAATAATGGATTAAACGAATTATTGGTCTCCCTTGTAAACTATTCTTTGTCCTTAAATCTCTCGGTAAGGTTGCATTTTTTTCCAGTTTTAGAACAACCTGAGTTGACCACCTTGACCTGATGGACTTCCACAAGCCTATACAACAGCTGTCAAATATTGCTATATTAAGGCCACAAACAGCTGTCTGGCATTTGCGACTCATATCAAATGCAAAGTACTTAAAATAAAAGGGGGGGGATCCATAAATTAAGACAGAAATATCAAAAGAAACAGTCATGGCTAAAAACGTAGGCTAATGTACGACGAGTAGCTCAGCCACAACTCAGAATTGCCACGTCAAAGACCGTTATGATGGTTTAAAGCTGAGCTTTACCAACCCAGGACCTAGGCTAGGTAGCCTAGCTACCATTCAGTTACAACCAGACATACATAAATATTTATCAACCGCATGAAAATATATCGGTTGTTAACACCACCCGAAACAATATCCATCTATCCAGCACCATTGTGATTCGTGTGTGCGCGGTGTATTTAACGTTACAAATAAACAAAATGTGGCGTTCATACACGGAAATTGCTAACGCGTTAGCTAGCTATGAAAGCATTCTGGTATAAAATGTATTTTAATATGCCTAGAACAGACAGTGAAATAGCCTCTTATAAAACGCATTCGGCTTCTCTGACTAATTTATTATTTACCTGTATTCTGGGGAGTACCTGCCGAGTCCTCTTCTCTACGAATTCCTGATAGTCAAAGTAGAGTGCCACGTCAAACTCCAACACAGCACCGGTCGGTACGTAACTCGCTGTAATTCCCAGTGGTAAATGCGCATGCACCAACCTGTGGGAAACCCAACACGTCAGCGTAGACAAATATTATTGCGCCGATTGCGTAGCATAAAACTCTCTAGAAATGTATGCATTTCTGATCTGTCACGCAGGCAATCAACTGCTCATAATGTAAACTAGGCAGCATGAAACTAGGCAGTAGGCCTATCTAAACTTGATTTCGTTCTCCATTCAATAGGCAGTAGCAATTGGAATAGATCCACTATCAGGTGATCTAAAACGGCTTATCAACAATGTCTATGTAATTGAGACCAGGCCAATTGGATCATAACAGTCCCATCAGGGTAGTCCTACCAACTCCAGGTTAGGTGCAGAATGTATTTGATGTGTAAACATAAAGCGTCTCAATATACAATCAGCACTTGAATTCAATTGTTTGCATCTCTGCATATTTGTAGACTACATGTGACTGTATTGTGTTTATTCACTTGCTTGTGTTTTGTAGGCCTGCATATTCACAAGACAAGTTCCCAATCAATGCAATGTCTCTACTATGTTCTATTGCCAAGAGTTAGTCTCTCTATTATAGGCTATTATATTGTATTTTATTATATTGTATAGGTAGGCCTATTGCCAAACCGTACACTCAATATCCTGGGTACCTCACATGCACATACTCGAGAATTTTCCGCGGGCCACCACTTACTGACAACCCATTCATAGACGTTAACAACCTTTAGCGCCTATTGACAATGGGCCTATCTTCTGCCTGGGGGAGTTTGTTAAGAGCCCCAACGCTCAGCGATAAATAATTTTCAAAAAACAGAAGGTTAAATTACTACACATATTAAGCCACATTTCCATGTTACAGAGCATTTCCATGTTATGGAAAACAGAGGTGGTACCTGTGCTAATGAGCTATATCTGCGTCTCCAAACACTTGTGTGTGGATGGAGTATTTGACTGTTTTGGCTGCCAGAGCCAATTCGCCTCTGAAAAGAGTAATGTTTTTGTCCCTCCTCTCGCATCGAACCAGGGAGCCTCTGCACACATCGACAACTGCCTCCCACGAAGCATCCTTGCCCATCGCTCCACAAAACCCCAGCTCTTGCAGAGCAAGGGAAACAACTACTTCAAGGTCTCATAGCGAGTGACGTCACCGAATGAAACGCTATTAGCGCGCACCCCGCTAACTAGCTAGCCATTTCACACCGATTAAAATAGCATGTAAGGTCCTTGGACTACAAGGAGCAAAGTTAGGTTCCAATAGTCCATTATTTGTCTAGTCATCAGATATTATTTTTATATTTACAATACAAGTAATCAACTGATTTATAGGGATACACAATAAAAAATGTGGCCTAAATCCCTTTCAACCAATAGGCCAACACATACATATGACTAGAAAACAGCCAGCATAATCGATACATAAACTTAATTGAGATATCAAAGCTCATTATTATTGTAGCTACACTGTATGAGAAGTTCAACCCCGACGGTGGCCCCACACAAATGCAGCTACAAGACATTCCCAAGAGCGCACAACTAGATGAGCAGGCGGGGCAATGTGCAATGACGTTTCAGAGCGGGCTGGACGAGAGGGCTGGAATCGGGATAATTTGCAGATGATGGGAATTATACTGCACTGTGCTGCTCTTGGTTTCCTAGAGCCCTGTTGGTCCAACTCCGGACAATTTGATGATAGCGGTTTTGGTGGGAGCCTGTTGCGTGTGGCATGGGCACTGGGGATTATATCTGTGTAACGGTGCGCGGAGGCGCGCCCTGGGGCTTCAGTCTCTGCCAAGGAGAGGGGGATGCCTACCGACCTTTGCAGGTTTATCAGGTAGAAACATAATTAGTTAGAAGTATTTTTTTGTTAATTGTTTATGCTTTTGGCGTTGCAGTGTAGAACATATGTCAACGGAGCCTTCATCAAGATCATGATTTGTCGCATTGCAAGTTTGTTTTGTCTCGCGTTTATTTGTGGAATGTTTCTATTGAACCATGTAAAACGTGCATTTACATGTCATACAATGCGGCTTTAGGCCAACAAGTTTTTTTTCTCCTCATGTTCAGGAACAGTGGCGACTTGGAAATGAATCCATTAGCTACGCTGGACATGTAGGTTATTTGATGCGAAGTTGAGACAGGTATCCTAATGATGTTGATCTTTAGGGTTGATGTTGTGGCCTACATTTCATATGGTGAATTAATTGTTTTGAAACTACTTTATTTGGGCAAATGTTTTGAGTTTAGAGAGCGTGTGTTTGAGACGGGCAGAATTCCCCTTTTTTTCTGGTGTGTCGGAGATGGGGTTTTTTATGGTATGATTCCTGGGGACCCTTATATGGTCAGGGCTCGAGGACTGTGGCGTGCAGCGCGATCTATCAGTTATCACATCACAAGTGAAAATTTAATTAGGAAACTAAACATCCTCGAGCTGTGGAGACCGTGCCTTCAGGGGTCACGGAGTGATAAAAACCTAAACAAAACGGAAAAGATGGAAAGCTGTTGGATGGGAACTTTTATTTAGATACGTCTCAATCGAAAATGGTAGATTTGTTCAATCTTGTTTAATTGAAACCTATAGGCCAAATTGTGCAGCCAACCACATGTTGATTCATACGGTAGACCTATCCCATGCTGGTCTAATTTGTAGCCTATTACTTTCTACATGTTAGTAATTGTATCCAGCTGGAATAATGGTGCCTTTCCCAATGGCATAACTTTCTTGGTCACATATTCTTGGTCACATATTCTCCTCATGTTTAGGAACAGTGGCCACTTGGCTACACATTACTATGTACACTACTGTCTTAGAGAATGGACAGTGAGCCCATTTTGACAGAAATACTTACCAAAAGGCAATCCGCTCCTTCATTGGCCACACATGGAGCTACCTAAGAAGCATCACGTAAGGATAAACAGGCAGACCCTTAAAGCACAGGGATGCTTTATGTAGGAATGCCATCCAAAGACAGTTGATGGATCAGTATGACTAGGCTATGTCAAGTGCATTGTAAAGGAAGTGAAAATGATTATGCTTGTGAATGATGGTGTAGATGGGTACCCCATCAACCACATCCATCCCCCCAGCAAGGGGTCAAGGTGTAGCTTAGAGGGGGTCTAGGACTCTGCGGCATTGATTTGTTCTGGCCAGGAGAACAACTCGCAAGCAATGCTTTCCCCTGCACTAAAAGTTCTAATAGGCAGCCCAATAAAAAAGGCTGAACCAATAAATATTTTAATATCTCATCATGAAATACTAACTCTCAAATGGCCAAATAACTTAGGGTTCCTAAGCTTTGTGGGGGTACTCTCTCCTAATTGAAATTTTAAGTGGACCCACATCACTGACCCAAATCTCACTTGTAGCCATTTACTGGGTTATATGACTCTTTTAGTCATTACATCCTTTGTTTTAGGGAGAGCCTGGTTTTGCTTTGTGGAACTCCAGGGAATGACATTGGTAACATATGGACCAAACATATGGACTACATTTTTGAAGAATTCAACTATTTTAAAGGTCCTTTTTTGACAGGATTGATGATGTCACCAAGTACTAAGCACTAAGGGGTGGTTTCCCAGTCACATATTTCACCTAGTCCTGGACTAAAAAGCATGCTCAATGGAGAATCTTACTTTTTAATTCAAGGACTAGGCTTATTCTGTGTCCTGGAAATCGTCCCAAAGTGTGCCACAAGACTGTTAGCCCACTGAACTATTCAGGGAGCTAACACAAGTGTTCAGGTCTCAGGCAAATGTACTCATCATGAGAGTATAGTTTACTGAAGCCCCTCCATTTATCTACAGAAATGTACACTGTACAGCGTTTCATAGATGGCATAATTCCTTAAATAGAATGTTGTAAATACATTTTAAAAGAGCTGTCCACTTTATAGATATATAATGCTCCCTTTGAGCAGCAATATGATTTATTTAACCTCAAGTGAAACATTTCTTAATTTACTTATCAAATTTTTTTTTTTACAAAGACTGTTTGTTAATCATATGATACCATGTGAAAAGCATTTACATCAAGCCTGACCGAAATAGCCAAAACTGCTTCACTTGAACTGAAAACCCTCCGATCACTGTGCCTACAATGTTTGTATCAATGTTTTTTTCACGTAATTCCAATTAAATTACGTTGAACCAACATGGAATAGGTGTTGAATTGACATCTGTGCCCAGTGGGCAGTAACTGACCTGCCTCTCTAACCACAAGGCTACTGCCATTACTTTGTTAGACTTTGAAGCTAGAATGCTCATATAATAATTCAAATTTTCTCCTCCAGGTGTTGGAATGTTACACTCCCCAGGTCTTGTTTATGGAAATCTGTCATCAACTTGTCAACCATAGAGAGAGCGTAAATACATTCCTGTGACATCAAAAACGTGTGCCAAAAAATCCCCCCAATAGATGAAAATCAAACATTTAATGAACTCTGACATATATTTATAACATATAATATACATGTAACTGCCAAAATAAAGGAAACACCAACAAAGTGTCTTAAAGTGTTGGGCCACCGCAAGCCCTGTGGATGGGGGCATTTTCCTATCAGGATAGAAATTATTCACTCAGAATGGCTGTGTATTTATTTGTGTTTACCTTGAGTGGACCTAAACCATACCACAGGGGTATCCTATGAAGCAACCTAGATCTACTCAGGGTTTTCTAAAGCTAACCAGCTTCAGTTAGCTTCACTTTCCTAACTCAGGCTTCATTCATACTACGAGTATGGATTTTGCTTGTCCTCCTGCCGCTCGCTAACTCTAGCAGGCTTATTGTCACGCCCTGACCATAGTAAGCTGTTTATTCTCTATGTTGGTTGGGGTGTGATAGTGACTAGGGTGGGTCCTCTAGGTTTTTTGTATGTCTATGTTGGCCTGATATGGTTTCCAATCAGAGACAGCTGTTTATCGTTGTCTCTGATTGGGGATCATATTTAGGTAGCCATGTCCTCATTTGTGTTTGTGGGATCTTGTCTACAGTTAGTTGCCTGTGTGCACACCAGTAGCAGCACGTTTCGGTCAGTAGTTTGTTGTTTTTGTTCGGTGTTCATTAGATAAAAGATAATGTATGTGTACCACGCTGCACCTTGGTCCAATCCTTAGTACGATCGTGACACTTATAACTGCTTGTGCATGTTGCACGATACTAGTCGAACACTTCATTGAGACAATGCTGAAACATGACTCCATGAGCGAGTCAGTGCCACATTTTAATTTGTGCCGAAATGAAAATGAAATGTTATTTTGCAAATTCAGGCTATGGTGTTAAATAGGCTTTTAGAAGTGCCATCTTTATTTTATTACTTATCTTTAATGCTGTCTTTGGTGTGCTTATCAATGCACAAGCACATTTAAACACTCCTGATACAAGTGTTACATTTTGGTGTTATTTTTTAAGAAAAAAACAGTTTGATTAATAAAACATGTAATCAGTAATCTTCAACAAATGAAGGTGATGATGCCACAGGAGGCTGCTGAGGGTAGGACGCTAGTTAATAATGGCTGGAATGGAGCTAATGGAAACCATGTGTTTGTGTTGGATACCATTCCAATTTTTCAGTTCCAGCCATTACTATGAGCCCGTCCTCCCCAATTATGATGACACCAGCCACCTGTGGATGACGCAATCTTTTCAAGAGGGAGGGAATCGGATTTCATTGGTCCTCAGTCATTTCATTCTGGGTGAGTGGAGTTAGCCTGGCCTGGAGCAGCTTAGTTCTGAAGGATTTGTTGCCATAGAAATGTAGCTGGCTAGAAGGTGAGCCACCAAAGTTACCTCTAACTCCTCAAACCTGCTTTGTACGATACCCCTCAGTAAAATGCACCCCACACCATAAGAGGCACCGGAACCCTTATTTACTCGTGTTTCCTTTATTTTGGCATTTACCTCTATATAAAATATATTATAATAGTTTAATTCAGCCTTTTGACTTTGTCTGAATTTGTTCTACTGATTGAGGTCAATCCTAAACTATTAAATTATTGATTTACCCATATGCTCAGTGGCCTTTCAACAAAACAGCATTGCAGTGTAACACAAAGGTCAGAAGAATCTGATAGAAGTCAGGTTGGTATTCAAAGAGAGTGGGAGGAATCGCCTATCACCGAGCTTTAAGTGCCTGGCACTTGTTCAGTGTCATGGAGCATGATCAAAGGGAATATCTTTGTTTTTCTGGACAAACACTCAGTTACTATGCTACCGTAACTTCATTGCTTTTATAAACCTATGCTAGCCTCTGGGTATATGTGTTTCAGAGTGAGTTTTTGCAGTTTGGTCCTGTTCTATTTGAAATGTTAACGGAACATAAATACAGTACATACACAGATTTCTGGACATGCAACGTTGCACTGACATGTGGCTATTTAGAGAACGTTAGCTTTTTGTGTAATTCAATTTCATCTGTCATCCTTGATGTTGACATTCAATTGATTTAGTTAATTTATTTAGGGCAGAACAAGTTATATAGCTTTTGATTGACAGTATTACAATGCTGCTGTATCATATCATCCACGATAAGCCTCACTCGGCCACAGCCACTCCAGTAATGTCGACTATCCATTTTTAGACAAATAGTCTCGTTTTAAACCTTGTTCTTTTCAGAATTGGGGAGTGTGTTGACATTCCAAAAAAGACTGATGTAGAGAAACTTGGCTTAATTCACATCAGACAGCAACAATAGGCCTTTTTTAGGCAAGGCAGCTGTGAATGAGACCTTTCTAATGTAGCATAAGGAATAGGGGCAAATTGAATTAAATTAAAGTTGAATTACATTTGTAGGGAAGTGGAATGAAAACATGCACCACTCCTCAAGAAAAGGGCTTTGCGCATGACATCCTCATTGAACTCGTTTTTGGATTTGTCAAACAAATGAAGTTTGATTAAACTGAAGTATTTTAGGGTCAAGGGTGCTAAGTTCCAAAAGAGGGTCTTTCCAAAGTTTGAGCACATTGTTATATAAGCCCTGTGTTAATGTCTTCTTTGGCTTAACTGCCAAATATTTGCCTGTACCAGTGTGAAATGGCAATACGTCTCTTGCGAGTCTATGCCTCAGTCGAGGATATCTGAAGAGTGACCGTGGTAACAGCGAGTCATCTGGAAGACATAACTTTAAGCTTGTCTCGAGACTTTTTGAGGAGGGTTGGAGCAGAGAGTGGGGAGAAGAGCTGTCAGTAAAAGTTTTAAAAGCTAACATACCAAGATTGTGAGAAATACTCCACTAGCAGAGTTAGGGCTCTTTCATATCTGATAAATTGGAGTTATTCAAAGCTTCTGTTGGATTGTGTGAGCAGGGCTCCCTTTCTAAAGAGAAAGTGACTGTTGAATGTACTGACATGCAGTAGGCCCACAGTGCGAGGGGGTCTCGTAACACTCAAGAAGCTGTTGTCCATATATGGGAAGTTGTTTTTTAATCTGAGTTTTTGGGAGAACAAACTTGGTGAAGTCACAACCCACTTCATTTTTTAAAAGTGCAGAAACTCTTTGGCCTGACTGAAATGCAGCCACATTTATATAAGTAGGGGATATTTCTTTGTTGGTTTTATTCATGGTCTATTTTCATTTAATTTCCTTAACTGATTCACTGTAAAGACAATCCTACATTAATTACTTTGAATTTAGAAGTATTTTGTATCTGGAAATTGTATTATACTTGAACACATCGGTGTCTCCACATCCTGCCACACCGAATTTGTGAAACATGTTACGTCGATGCTGACTGACAACTTTTGACGTCGTAGTGCTGGCCTCTAGGCTTCCTAGTGTGGAGTTGTCCCCTCGTTGCTAACATATAGATTCATGAAGACGGAACAGTCCCTTTACAAGTCAGCATGTTGAATAAATGTTATTTGAACTTACTCTACCATTTGACCACTGTGTTCGTCCTTATGCCGTTGGAGAAAAATAGACAAAAACACCTACAGAAAAATAATATCTATTAGGCCTACTTACTTAAAACGCAGAGGTCTGTGCGTGGCTATCACAGTTTTTGTTCATCACTGGAGCTATGCATGAAAATACCCTCAAATGAAAGGTGACATTCTGTCTTGTTGCCTCATATGAAACATTTGATATCAAATCCAAAATGCTGGAGTATAGAGATACAGTGCCTTGCGAAAGTATTCGAACCCCTTGAACTTTGCGACCTTTTGCCACATTTCAGGCTTCAAACATAAAGATATAAAACTGTATTTTTTTGTGAAGAATCAACAACAAGTGGGACACAATCATGAAGTGGAACGACATTTATTGGATATTTCAAACCTTTTTAACAGATCAAAAACTGAAAAATTGGGCGTGCAAAATTATTCAGCCCCTTTACTTTCAGTGCAGCAAACTCTCTCCAGAAGTTCAGTGAGGATCTCTGAATGATCCAATGTTGACCTAAATGACTAATGATGATGAATACAATCCACCTGTGTGTAATCAAGTCTCCGTATAAATGCACCTGCACTGTGATAGTCTCAGAGGTCCGTTAAAAGCGCAGAGAGCATCATGAAGAACAAGGAACACACCAGGCAGGTCCGAGATACTGTTGTGAAGAAGTTTAAAGCCGGATTTGGATACAAAAAGATTTCCCAAGCTTTAAACATCCCAAGGAGCACTGTGCAAGCGATAATATTGAAATGGAAGGAGTATCAGACCACTGCAAATCTACCAAGACCTGGCCGTCCCTCTAAACTTTCAGCTCATACAAGGAGAAGACTGATCAGAGATGTAGCCAAGAGGCCCATGATCACTCTGGATGAACTGCAGAGATCTACAGCTGAGGTGGGAGACTCTGTCCATAGGACAACAATCAGTCGTATATTGCACAAATCTGGCCTTTATGGAAGAGTGGCAAGAAGAAAGCCATTTCTTAAAGATATCCATAAAAAGTGTTGTTTAAAGTTTGCCACAAGCCACCTGGGAGACACACCAAACATGTGGAAGAAGGTGCTCTGGTCAGATGAAACCAAAATTGAACTTTTTGGCAACAATGCAAAACGTTATGTTTGGCGTAAAAGCAACATAGCTCATCACTCTGAACACCCCATCCCCACTGTCAAACATGGTGGTGGCAGCATCATGGTTTGGGCCTGCTTTTCTTCAGCAGGGACAGGGAAGATGAATAAAATTGATGGGAAGATGGATGGAGCCAAATACAGGACCATTCTGGAAGAAAACCTGATGGAGTCTGCAAAAGACCTGAGACTGGGACGGAGATTTGTCTTCCAACAAGACAATGATCCAAAACATAAAGCAAAATCTACAATGGAATGGTTAAAAAATAAACATATCCAGGTGTTAGAATGGCCAAGTCAAAGTCCAGACCTGAATCCAATCGAGAATCTGTGGAAAGAACTGAAAACTGCTGTTCACAAATGCTCTCCATCCAACCTCACTGAGCTCGAGCTGTTTTGCAAGGAGGAATGGGAAAAAATGTCAGTCTCTCGATGTGCAAAACTGATAGAGACATACCCCAAGCGACTTACAGCTGTAATCGCAGCAAAGTATTAACTTAAGGGGGCTGAATAATTTTGCACGCCCAATTTTTCAGTTTTTGATTTGTTAAAAAAGTTTGAAATATCCAATAAATGTCATTCCACTTCATGATTGTGTCCCACTTGTTGTTGATTCTTCACAAAAAATACAGTTTTATATCTTTATGTTTAAAGCCTGAAATGTGGCAAAAGGTCGCAAAGTTCAAGGGGGCCGAATACCTTCGCAAGGCACTGTAAATGTAACATTTTGCTTCACCGTCCAAATACATATGGAGGGGACTGTAACTCCAAAGGAAAGGCCTACCTCTGATAAAAGCATAAAGAGACCAAACTAGTACTTTCAGGTTCAGTCTAGCTACTGAATTAATCATACAATGAAACATTACAACACTTGCACCACACCAAACTCACTTTCATTCCACATGGATGTTGCGGTTTCCCTTTCCCTATCTCTCATGGTCATAGTCCTAAAGAGTAACATTCACTGTGCTTGAAACACATGGTTGATTAATCAATTACTGTCAGGTGGCATTTCCTGCCACAGTGCAGGGGGTTGTGACAAACGGAGTCCTTTGATTTCTACAGCCCCTTGAAATGGTATCAGTTTCCAGACAGACAGACAGACATGGGAAAATGCATGAGATGAAGAACTCCCTGGGAATTCATTCATGAAGGCTACTTTCTGGCCTTGGCTAGTATGGATTGCTATGACAATATAAATAATATAGTTGGGATTCAAATACAGCTCTTTTGAAAGCACTAGTGATGCTATTCCAACATGATTAAATCCTATGAGATAAGAACTGTAAGTTAACCTGATTCTGTGTCCATACTGAATCCAGAAATCCTGAAAGTTACCCTCAAGTTACCGTCCTACGTAGTGTACACAGATGGCAGTAAGTGAATGAATAGGGTTATTTGGGCCGTCCAATTACCGAGATACAGTATGCCACTGCGTATCAAGTCAATCCCGTCGTCCAAAGACCAGAGTAAATGTTTTCTTAATATAAAGACCTTCTGACTCCCTTTATGTAAATGTCAATGTTAAAGGGGCAATCTGCAGTTTCTACATCCATATTTGGATGTATAAATTAATGCTATGTACTCATTGATTCTTGAAGAATATAACTTGTATGTGAGCTTAGTTCAACTGTCGTACCCCATCAGAACTGAAAATATACAATTGTTTTACTCCATGTTTGTAAACAAAGTAAACGTAAACTAACACTGTACAGCCTAAAAACATTGTTAAAACTATATTTTGGATATCATGGATGGCCAATCCTGGCATCCATAGCTCTGACTTTGAATTTGAGGCGCATGGAAGTAATTTCAGAAGAGGGCAGTCATTCCCCATATTTTGTGGAATATCGCCCCTGGATCAGAGCCGTTTTCCCCTTCTTTTGACAGGTCTTCTAGACTAAAAAGCATGCTCAGTAGAGAATCTCTTTGAAACATCCTATTAGTCCAGGACTTGTCCTAATCTGTGTCCAGGAAACCTGCCCTGAGAGTATAGAGGCCTTTTGTTACTTGTGCATTAGTCCTAATGGTAGACCACATGAGCTTGATAAAGACGCTGTACTATCAAATACACTTTTCTCAAGCATTCCCTGCAGTCGCAGAGTTGTTACAGAGAGAGACAAATGGCTCGGTCCATTCATTTGTGGTGACTGCGGGAGTTCACTGTGGTGGTCAATCAGTGCCTTATTGATTACATGAATCTATACAGCAGAACCCACTTCCATAGTTACCTGTAAGACAGATGGAATGTGTTTGCCTGAGATTTAAAAACATCCTTACTTAAAGCTGCATGGAGTAGGAACTGCCTGAAGCTATGTGTTCAATGCACAATGTATTTCCTGTGGTTTTGTGTTGTGTTTAAGACACTAAAAATGGTGTTGGAAAATTGGGAGAGGAGCAGTCAAGCAGGCCGTGAGCATAGATCGTCTCATTTTAGCCCTACAGCTGGCAATATAAAATGTGTTACTGTTAAAATCTTTATGTATGGTAAATGCCACATTGTAACTATACAAGATTGTGTTGAACACTGCCCTCTTTTATGCTGCTGCTACTCTCTGTTTATCATATATGCATAGTCACTTTAACCATATCTACATGTACATACTACCTCAATCAGCCTGACTAACCGGTGTCTGTATGTAGCCTCGCTACTGTATGTAGCCTCTCTACTGTATATAGCCTCGCTACTGTATATAGCCTCTCTACTGTATATAGCCTCTCTACTGTATGTAGCCTCTCTACTGTTATAGCCTCTCTACTGTATATAGCCTCTCTACTGTATGTAGCCTCTCTACTGTTATAGCCTCTCTACTGTATGTAGCCTCTCTACTGTATGTAGCCTCTCTACTGTATGTAGCCTCTCTACTGTATGTAGCCTCTCTACTGTTATAGCCTCTCTACTGTATATAGCCTCTACTGTATATAGCCTCTCTACTGTATGTAGCCTCTCTACTGTATATAGCCGCTCTACTGTATGTAGCCTCTCTACTGTATGTAGCCTCTCTACTGTATATAGCCTCGCTACTGTATGTAGCCTCTCTACTGTTATAGCCTCTCTACTGTATATAGCCTCTCTACTGTATATAGCCTCTCTACTGTTATAGCCTCTCTACTGTATGTAGCCTCTCTACTGTATGTAGCCTCTCTACTGTATATAGCCTCTCTACTGTTGTAGCCTCTCTACTGTTATAGCCTCTCTACTGTTATAGCCTCTCTACTGTTATAGCCTCTCTACTGTTATAGCCTCGCTACTGTTATAGCCTCTCTACTGTATATAGCCTCTCTACTGTATGTAGCCTCTCTACTGTTATAGCCTCTCTACTGTTATAGCCTCTCTACTGTTTCTCACTGTCTTTTTACTGTTGTCTTATTTCTTTACTTACCTATTGTCCACCTAATACCTTTTTTGCACTATTGGTTAGAGCCTGTAAGTAAGCATTTCACTGTAAGGTCTACACCCGTTGTATTCGGCGCACGTGACAAATAAACTTTGATTTGATTTGTAATCTGAATGACAGATTCAAACCTCTTATGAACACTCTTATGAACACTCTTATGAACACTAATAAGCGAGTGTTTCCTATGTTGATCTTTCTATACCAAGAGCAAAAAAAGAAATAACAATTGCAGAGGAACATATAGCGTACCCTGAGGAACATTTTATAAGCAATCTATGGCTGATATTTAACAGTGGCAAAGCAGTCCTGTCCAGAACATTGTTTGACATCTGTGTCTATCACTGTGGCTTAGGAGGGGAAAGAAATGAAAGGTTTCCCCTCCTTTTTTGGAGGAGGGAGGGAGGAATGGTGCTGTGGTGGTCCAGACAGACTTTCCTCCCACAGAGAGTCCAAACACAGGCTCACAGGAGGCCTCCATATAGGGCCCTGTTTGCACACAGACTGCTCCTAAAACCCAGGCTGGAGTCACACTGTTTTATCAGATGGTTACCAGCTCATAAAAGAAACCCATAAAACATATCTGTATATATATAGCAAGGTCTTGTTTTTATCACAGATTGTCAGGTAGTGGCCTTTTCGTAGTGGCCTTTTCACTTTTTGGCTTTATGCTCTGAAATGTTTGATAATGTGATGTACTGTAAATTGTACCTTTGTAGGAGTAGAAGTATATTACTATTATGGTACGATATACATATATATATCATGTTGATACTATTTTGGACAGACTGGGAACTCTGGTTTGACTCTGACAGAGGCAGGTGGCTAGGATGTAGATCAACATAATGTAGGCAAGGCACCACAATAAATTCTGGGCTACAGTTGTAAGCAGAATGAGTGACAGCTAGGAGAAACAGCCTAGCTAGCAAATTTGGTTCCTTGGAAGTTGTGGGAATGTATGTTTTTGGTTTCACATTGGTTGTGGGAACAAAACCATACGTTTCCTGATGTTTTTTTAAAAACATTCTGAGAACAGAAGTGAACATTTAGCCTATTCTGGGAACATTTATTTTTAGGTTGCAGGGAGGTTCTGAGAATGTTTTACCTCGGTTCTTTTGAAGTTTACCTGAGAGGTTTTATTAACTCTCTTAGAACGGAAATTCGAGGTTATTTTGAGGTTTTTGAATAACTTCCTTAAAACATTCACTAAATGTTTCAATAAGCCTTAATAACACAGCTAGCATATTTGGGGTTAACCTTTTTGAACTCCAAGCACAGATAAGACACATGGAAATGTATGTCCTTAAGCATTAATCATGCAAACACATATGTTTTTTTGTGACACGGCATCAGTGAAATTAAAACCTGTAATCTTCTGTTCTCTATCCGCGGAATTAGTGCACTAGCCACCTGCCTCCGTCACCAGGATGGAGCTAGCATGCCATGTTTTTTACAGATAAAAAGCTGTTCATTTTATTCTATTCAAACAGACCTCAGTTTAAAAGAAACAAGCACTCGTTAAGATCAGATGTGGCCAATTAGTGGGCACGGCAAACACACCTGAACACACTTAACAAGATAGAGGATAGAGAGAGTTTTGTTGATGCTGAGAATGGAATGTATATGTTTGTATATTCTCTGAACGTAACAAAAGTTTCTTATGTTTTGTTATGGAAAGCTTTCTTAACATTCCCTGAACAATTTGAGAACATGACTTTTAATAGAACCACGAGGAAACCTGTAGGAAACAATATGCTGAAGTACTGAAATTCCCACAAAAGAATATTGTTTCTTAATGTTCTTGGAACAATTTAAGAACATGCCTTTAAATAAAATCATGAGGAAACCATAGGAAATGTAATGCTGAAGTACTGAAATTCCCACAGAAGAACATTGTTTCTTAACGTTCTTGGAACAATTTAAGAACATTACTTTAAATAGAACCATTATACATGTATATAGTCTAGCTATTGTTATTTTATTGCTGCTCTTTAATTACTTGTTACTTTTATTTCTTATCCATATTTTTGAAAACTGCATTGTTGGTTAAGGGCTCGTAAGTAAGCATTTAATTTCACAACAATACCTGTTGTATTCGGCGCATGTGACGAATAACATTTGATTTGATTTGAGGAAACTTGTTGGAAATGTTATCCTGATGTAGTGAAATTCCTACAGAAGAACATTGTTTCTTAACATTCTTTGAACTATTTGAGAACATTCCCAATGTCAAACCAGTAAGAGAACATCCCAAAATTACCAAAATGTAAATTAAATGTAACTAAATCAGCAAAAAAAGTAACTTCCCTTTTTCAGGACCCTGTCTTTCAAAGATAATTCGTAAATATCCAAATAACTTCACAGATCTTTACTGTAAAGGGTTTAAACACTGTTTCCCATGCTTGTTCAATGAACTGTAAATAATTAATGAACATGCACCTGTGGAACGGTCGTTAAGACACTAACAGCTTACAGATGGTAGGCAATTAAGGTCACAGTTATGAAAACGTAGGACACTAAAGAGGCCTTTCTACTGACTCTGAAAAACACCAAAAGAAAGATTCCCAGAGTCCCTGCTCATCTGCGTGAACGTGCCTTAGGCATGCTGCAAGGAGACATGAGGACTGCAGATGTGGCCAAGGCAATAAATTGCAATGTCTGTACTGTGAGACCTCTAAGATAGCGCTACTGGGAGACAGGATGGACAGCTGATCGTCCTCGCAGTGGCAGACCACGTGTGACAACACCTGCACAGGATTGGTACATCCGAACATCACACCTGCGGGACAGGTACAGGATGGCAACAACAACTGCCCGAGTTACACCAAGAATGCACAATCCCTCCATCAGTGCTCAGACTGTTCGCAATAGGCTGAGAGAGGTTGGACTGAGGGCTTGTAGGCCTGTTGTAAGGCAGGTCCTCACCAGACATCACCGGCAACAACATTGCTTATGGGCACAAGCCCACCGTCGCTTACCAGACAGGACTGGCAAAAAGTGCCCTTCACTGACGAGTCATGGTTTTGTCTCACCAGGAGTGATGGTCGGATTCGCATTTATTGTTGAAGGAATGAGCATTACACCGAGGCCTGTACTCTGGAGCGGGTCCGTCATGGTCTGGGGCGGTGTGTCACAGCATCATCGGACTGAGCTTGAAGGCATTGGAGGCAATCTCAACGCTGTGCATTCCAGGGAAGACATCCTCCTCCTGCATGTGGTACCCTTCCTGCAGGCTCATCCTGACATGACCCTCCAGCATGACAATGCCACCGACCATACTGCTCGTGCTGTGCTTGATTTCCTGCAAGACAGGAATGTCAGTGTTCTGCCATGGCCAGCGAAGAGCCCAGATCTCAATCCCATTGAGCACGTCTGGGACCTGTTGGATTGAAGGGTGAGGGCTAGGGCCATTCCCCCCAGAAATGTCCAGGAACTTGCAGGTCCCTTGGTGGAAGAGTGGGGTAACATCTCACAGCAAGAACTGGCAAATCTGGTGCAGTCCATGAGGAGGAGATGTACTGCAGTACTTAATGCAGCTGGTGGCCACTCCAGATACTGACTGTTAAGTCAAGTTTTGAGGGAGGGAGCGTGCAATTGGCGTACTGACTACAGGAATGTCCACCAGAGCTGTTGCCAGATCCGTTTTTGTTAATTTCACTTCCATAAGCTGCCCCCAACGTCATTTTAGAGAATTTGACCTCACATCCGGCCTCACAACCGCAGACCACGTGTAACCTCTCCAGCCCAAGACCACCACATCCGGCTTCTTCACCTGCGGGATCATTTGAGACCAGCCACCAAGACAGCTGATGAAACTGAGGAGTATTTCTGTCTGTAATAAAGCCCTTTTTTGGGGAAAAACTTATTCTGATTGGCTGGGCCTGGCTCCCAAGTGGGTGCCCTCCCAGGTCCACCCACAGCTGCGCCCCTGCCCAGTCATGCGAAATCCATATTCGGGACTAATGAATTTATTTCAATTGACTGATATGAACTGTAACTCAGTAAACTCGTTGAAATTGTTACATGTTACGTTTATATTTTTGTTCAGTATAAATTGCGGCCGCAAATCCACGATAGAAATATAAAGAATATAAACTCCGGTAATATGGATAGCCTAACTACTGAACGGTTTGGAACCTGTATGAAATCAATGAGCGAGTTCAGTTTCTATAGACCGGTGCCCCGGTGGATGGAGAATTTTTTTTAGGATCAATGGAATTTTCGAAAATTAGCAAACCCTGCACACCTGGGGCGCCAGGCCATGCTAAACGAATTTGCCTAAAACGTTAGTGGTCAAAATCATTCATCTTGCGGCGACGGGAGGAGCTTTATGGTCATATTTTTTTTAATGCAAACTAGCTAAAAAATCTATTATCAAATGGATCAAGATAATTAGCTGGTAAAAAGGGGAGGTGCAAAAACGTTAGTTTGCATCCGCTATTTGAATTTGCTCCATGGTAAGGCATTCAAGGGTAGGGTCGTCACTATTTAACACAGACGAAACGTCATATACCCCGTCTATTTCTAAAATTGTTCTTCTTAAAACCAGATTTGAAACCTAACTCCCACCTTAACCCTTACCACACTGCCAACCTTAAATTAAGACAAAAAAGCTCATTTTTGTTTTCATTCATTTGTATGATATAGCACATTTGGACTTGTTGGCTTTTTTTATCTAGTGGAAATCCAACTGTAGGCTAAAGAGAAAAGCTGTTGGGCTCTCTGACTCACGAATAGGAAGAACTTTGCTGTAGGTGTTTCTGATTAATAAACATTGCCATGCTGGTGGGTGGTAACATTTAAATAAAACCCAGCTCTGAAACGAAACGTAGGCTGAAAATAATTTGCATGTCATATCATAGGAAAAGACACATAAGACTCACAGAAACATCCAAAGTCACACATTCGAATTTGTCACTTCAAGCCAAAAATATATCATACTTCGACTAAAACTTGATTTATTGACTTACATCGTTGTGCAACATCATGGGTAAACTCTGACCTTCCAAAAAGTGGATTTCTACTTATGTGGGCGTTTAAAGGCCCAGTGCAGTCCAAAACGTTATACAAATATATATATATATTTATATATTTATAACTCCATCCCACCAAAATAGGATGAAATTGCAAACTTATAGTATATATATATATATATATATATATATATATATATATATATATATATATATATTGCCACACTATAAGTTTGGAATAATTCTGTGAAATTATGAAAATTATGATAATGCCCTTTTAGTGTACGAACCGTTTGAAAAGACACCCTGCAATTTCATCCTATTTTGGTGGGATGGAGTTTTGGCCTGCCTCACCAGGTAGCAAATTAGTTAATAGACCAACAAGAAAGTTCCAAACCTCTCTGCCAATAAAAGATAGCTTCCCCCTCCCCACTCAGACCACTCCTAGACAGTCTGAGGAAAATTCTTGCTTGGGAAATAGCTATTTTCTAAGAAGCTTTTTTTTCCTAAACAATTTATTGCATTTTAATTAAACAACAGTAAGGTACTGAATTGTTACCCATAAATGATTTGATATTGAAATAAAAACAGCTGCACCTTAACAGCTTGGACCTTTACCTTTAATCAATAGCCAATTATTAATTTTTTATAAAGGGAGTAGAGACAACTTTATTTATCCCAGCTTTATTCCCTGTTGGGAGAAAAATCTATATTTATGCAGTTTATGACTTGTGCTCCCCTACATTGGCTGTACACTGCCCTCTAGTGCCAGAGTATAGGAACAAACATCAGTGTTGTGAGTGACTTAATCTCATTCCCAGAAACTTTCCGCCCAAATGTGCAATAGCCTGGGGAAGAGGTTATGACGGACTAGACAAGGCTATATGCAGTACTCCTATATGGGAAATACATGTTTTTGTCCGAATTAGTGTCCCTTGAAATAACTTTTTTTTATTCAACTTTGTTATTCACCTCTTAGTAAATGATGAGATGTTGTGACCCACCCAAAGGTGAACAATTATCTAAAACAGGATTGACTGGTGTGTTTGTTGTCAGTGGTTAATCTTGGTTACCCAGAAGTAAAACTCTTGCAAAGCTGTCCACGAGAGATTAGTCAGTGGTTAACATCCCATGGCAAATAACAAGTAACAATATAGTAATAATACTGCTGTGTGTCCTTAAACAATATTTACACAATGATTGTACACAGGAAAACATGTGATCTGAGAGCAATAACCAGTGAAAAGAGTGTCATTTTCGGGCAGTTGGGGACAGAGCAACAAAGCAAAATTGAGGTTGAACCTTTAGCAGTTTTGTCCCGTAAGCATTTAACGTCACACTCAATTCAATGAATCCAATGTCACACTTTAATTTCTCCTTTCATTATTCATTGGACTGACTGTTGTGAGAATCCTACGAGGCATGGGAAAGTGTTATTTACAGTTAGCCTCAAACAGCTGTGTTGTTTAAATAGTCAGAGAGTCCTTGGGGATCGTCCCTGGTAATTGCCTGTATATAAATGCCTAAATGTTATGCTTGGAAGGAGAGCTGAACATGATTTTTTGTGGAAAGCAGTCGCCAGAGGTCACTCTGGGTAACGAGGCTATAAATATAGCAAATGGAAGAGCTTATTTTGGAAAATGGTGTTAGGTTACAAATGGACCTCTCAGAATGGATTACTATCATGGCAGCTAGGGGGCATTAAAGATATGACCTATGGTAGTCAGAGAGAACTGAGAACTGTCAGAAATCAGAGATGTTCACAAGACAACTGTCAGTGATGCCATAAAGTGCCTTCTGAAAGTTTTCAGACCCTTTGACTTTTTCCACATTTTGTTACATTACAGCCTTATTCTAAACTTGATTAAACTGTTATTTTTTCTCATAAATCTATACACAACACCCGATAATGACAAAGCAAAAACAGGTTTTTAGAAATGTTTGAAAATAAAATAAATAAATAATGGAACTATTACATTTACATAAGAATTCAGACCCTTTAGTCAATGCTTTGTTGAAGCACCTTTGGCAGTGATTACACCATCGACTCTTCTTGGGTATGACGCTAAAAGCTTGGCACACCTACACTACCATTCAAAAGTTTCTAGTCACTTAGAAATGTCCTTGTTTTTTAAATAAAAACACATTTTTTTGTACGTTAAAATAATATCAAATTGATCAGAAATACAGTGTAGACATTGTTAATGTTGTAAATAACTATTGTAGCTGGAAAAGGCAGATTTTTTAAATGGAATATCTACATAGGTGTACAGATGCCCATTATCAGCAATCATCACTCCTGTGTTCCAATGACACATTGTGTTAGCTAATCCAAGTTTATAATTTTAAAAGTCTAATTGATCATTAGAAAACCCTTTTGCAATTATGTTAGCATAGCTGAAAACTGTCGTCCTGATTAAAGAAGCAATACAACTGGCCTTCTTTAAACTAGTTTAGTATCTGGAGCAATCGCATTTGTGGGTTCGATTAAAGGCTCAAAATGGCCAGAAACAAATATCTTTCTACTGAAACTCGTCAGTCTATTCTTGTTCTGAGAAATGAAGGCTATTCCATGTGAGAAATTGCCAAGAAACTGAAGATCTCGTACAATGTTGTGTACTACTCCCTTCACAGAACAGCGCAAACTGGCACTAACCAGAATAGAAAGAGGAGAGGGAGGACCCCGTGCACAACTGAGCAAGAGGACAAGTAC
Organism: Oncorhynchus kisutch; assembly: GCF_002021735.2. Classification (NCBI taxonomy): domain Eukaryota; kingdom Metazoa; phylum Chordata; class Actinopteri; order Salmoniformes; family Salmonidae; genus Oncorhynchus; species Oncorhynchus kisutch. Next base: position 24,237,237 of record NC_034189.2, on the reverse strand, counting down.
ATTAGAATGTCTAGTTTGAGAAACAGACACCTCACAAGTCCTCAACTGGCAGCTTCGTTAAATAGTACCCGCATAACACCTGTCTCAACGTCAACAGTGAAGAGGCGACACCGGAATGCTGGCTTTCTAGGCAGAGTTGCAAAGAAAAAGCCACATCTCAGACTGGCCAATAAAAAGAAAAGATTAAGATGGGCAAAAGAACACAGACACTGGACAGAGGAAGATTGGAAAAAAGTGTTATGGACAGTCGAAGTCTGAGGTGTTCGGATGACAAAGAAGAACATTCGTGAGACGCAGAAAAAATGAAAAGATGCTGGAGGAGTGTTTGAAGCCTTCTGTCAAGCATGGTGGAGGCAATGTGAGGGTCTGGGGGTACTTTGGTGGTGGTAAAGTGGGAGATTTGTACAGGGTAAAAGGGATCTTGAAGAAGGAAGGCTATCACTCCATTTTGCAATGCCATGCCATACCCTGTGGACGGCTCTTAATTGGAGCCAATTTCCTCCTACAACAGGACAATGACCCAAAGCACAGCTCCAAAATATACAAGAACTATAGAGAAGAAGCATTCAGTTGTTATTCTGTCTATAATGGAGTGGCGGGCACAGTCACCGGATCTCAACCCTATTGAGCGCCATCCATCATTCCTTCAATTCTGACCAGTTTCCCAGTCCCTGCCGATGGGAAAAACATCCCCACAGCATGATGCTGCCACCACCATGCTTCACAAGGGTGTTCCCGGGGTGATGAGAGGTGTTGGGTTTGCGCAGATATAGCATTTTCCTTGATGGCCAAAAAGCTCACTTTTAGTCTCATCTGACCAGAGTACCTTCTTCCATATGATTGGGGAGTCTCCCACATGCTTTTTGGCAAACACCAAAAGTGTTTGCTTATTTTTTTCTTTAAGCAATGGCTTTTTTTTCTGGCCACTCTTCCGTAAGGCCTAGCTCTAGGCTTAAATTGGTCCTATGGACAGATACTCCAATCTCCGCTGTGAAGCTTTGCAGCTCCTTCAAGGTTATCTTTGGTCTCTTTGTTGCCTTTCTGATTAATGCCCTCCTTGCCTGGTCTGTGTGTTTTGGTGGGCAGCCCTCTCTTGGCAAGTTTGTTGTGGTGCCATATTCTTTCAACTTTTTAATAATGGATTAAATGGTGGCATCCGTGGCATATCAAGAAGCTGATTAAACAGCATGATCATTACACAGGTGCACCTTATGCTGGGGACTCGAAAATGTTCAGTTTTGTCACACAACACAATGCCACAGATGTCTCTCTCTTTGAAGGGAGTGTGCAATTGCCATGCTGACTGCAGGAATGTCCACCAGAGTTGTTGCCAGATCATTTTTTTGTAATTTAGTTTCAGAGAATTTGGCAATATGTCCAACCGGCCTCACAACCGAAGACCACGTGTGTGGCATTGTGTGGCCGAGTGGTTTGCAGATGTCAACGTTGTGAACAGTGTGTCCCATGGTGGCGGTGGTGTTATGGTATGGGCAGGCATAACCTACGGACAACGAACCCAATTGCATTTTATTGATGGCAATTTTAATGCACAAAAATACCATGACGAGATCCTGAGGCCCATTGTAAGGCCCATTTATTTTAAGGTATCTGTGACCAACAGATCTGTATCCTAGTCATGTAAAATCCATAGAGTAGGGCCTAATTTATTTATTTAAATTGACTGATTTCCTCATATGACCTGTAACTGGGGCGGCAGGTAGCCTAGTGGTTAGAGCGTTGGGCCAGTAACCGAAAGGTTGCTAGATTGAATCCCCGAGCTGACAAGGTAAAAATCTGTCGTTCTGCCCCTGACCAAGGCAGTTAACCAATTGTTCCTAGGCAATCACATCTCTTAACTGACTTGCCTAGTTAAATGAAATAAATACTAATATATTTAAGAAAAACTTTGTTGTGTTTATATTTTTGTTCAGTATAATTTGTTTCTGAAATTGGGAATAATGTCATTAGTAAATGTTATATAAGGCCTACACGTTATTTGTTGGGCATGTTCCGTTTGGAATGCCTTCTTTGTTTAGAATGCGGTTTACCACTGCACACAGTTTAGAGTTCATTTGCAGTAAATGCAGTAAATGCTTATATGCTTATATATCATTTACCAGGATATTTGAAAAATAACAAAGTAAAAATCTGTTCATTTCATTTTCACACTAATGTATGCCATTATCTGTACTGGGTCAATTATAAGAGAGAAAAACCTCAACCAGTTAGTTTTTCTGTAGGGGTTCCCTTTACATTTGTTCAAATGGAGCACCGGCGTATGTAGCCACACACATGGTAACACTTTATTTGGATAGTGCCTCTGTACAGTAGATGCTCTACAGACTATCTACTAACCCTAACCTTAGCCCTTATCCTAAGCATAAACTTAGCCTTTTCCCTAACCTTAACCCTTATTCTAAACCTTACCCTAACCGTAACCTTAGCAAGCAGTTGCTTATCAACAGATAGTTTGTTGATAGTATGTCCATCTGTAGAGCATCTACAGCTGGAATATCCAAATCAAGTGTGACCAGGGGAATGCTTTCAATCAAGGCTTTAGTTGTTTAATTAGTTGGATACAGATGCCATGAAATGGTTGTTATTTGCTTCAATGATAAGCAATGTTTCAATTACTCTTTTGCATTTGAATTGATATATTATAAAATATCTTTAAACCATTTTGCTTCAAAACACTTTTTTGGGTCATTTGCGCAATATACAATTTAATGGAGAGTTTAATAAAGAACAAAGTAGATTCACTACCAAACGGATGAAAAGTGATGCTTGCGTTTGCATGATTTGCTGGCATATAAATGGTTTGTATGAATAACTATGCACACCTTTTGGCCTCCACTCCCCTTGAGAACCTTCATTTAAACAACACTGGCCATTTCAGTAGGTGCTACACGGACCATAAGCAATTGACTGCCAGTGCTGGATATTGTTTAAAGGGGCAATCTGCAGTTCAAACAATAACAAAGCCGCCACTCTGCCACTCTTTCGATTAACTGCTGAGGAATTAGGCTGGAGAAATGCCACCACTCTCATAGACACAGCTATGTATGCCAAATTAACCATGTTTTAAATGTTTACAGTGTTTGTTTATAATTACATTCTTTACAAACAATGGAGTAAAACAGTCTTGTACTTTGGGTTCTAATGGGGTACGACAGTTTGTAATAAATACCGCTACAAGTTGAACTGAGCTCATGCTGCATTTATAAGGTATATTCTTCAAGAATTCGTGGATACACGTATATCATTAATTTAAAAGTATTTTTTTAAATTTAGCAATCACAGATTGCGCCTTTTAATGAATAACTTTTTCCAAATCCTACTAATTCCACTAATAACCACATGTTTGTGTGTCTTTTACCCTATATTGTTTTATCACAGCACAGTGGTAATTGTATCACTCCATAACTAGCTGCAGTCTATTTATATGTTGGTTTACTACAGCTTTATAATGTGAAGCGTTATTGCAGTAGTATGTTATATTAATCTACAGTGCATGATGTAATTGTACCCACCACATTGTATTTCTCAAATATTTTTAGAGGTCAATGTAGTTTCAATTAGTACAGTAACCTAATATTGCTGTGCCAACAATACACAAGTGACACAGTTATATTAAATATAATAAGTATCAGTGTCAGCTGAGACCTTATGTTGTCCCTATTACTTTAGGTATGTCCATGCATCTAATATTATACCTCACCTGATGCTTGAGTTATGGAGTTGACATGGTTTGGAGCTGACAGCATTACGGAGCTGACTTGTGTTCTTGCTGTAGATATAGTATCACTGCCATATCTAAAGTGCCAGAGAAGGTCAGTGGCAACTCCTGCACCTGAACACCCTCCAGCTCCTTGGCTATTCTTAATGCCTGGGTTACGGATCTGAACGAAGCAGCAATTTGCATTGTTGTGTCACACGACGAGCACCTGTTGTGGTATGTTTACTGGTGGACACTGTACACTCTGATGTCACAGAACTCTGACAGTAGAGAAATGACCTGTCGGGTTTGTCTACAGTCGTGGCCAAAAGTTTTGAGAATGACACAAATATACATTTTCACAAAGTCTGTTGCCTCAGTTTGTATGATAGCAATTTGCATATACTCCAGAATGTTATGAAGAGTGATCGGATGAATTGCAATTAATTGCAAAGTCCCTCTTTGCCATGCAAATGAACTGAATTGCAAAAAAAAAGATTTCCACTGCATTTCAGCCCTGCCACAAAAGGACCAGCTGACATCATGACAGTAATTCTCTCGTTAACACAGGTGTGAGTGTTGATGAGGAGAAGGCTGGAGATCACTCTGTCATGCTGATTGAGTTCGAATAACAGACTGGAAGCTTCTAAAGGAGGGTGGTGCTTAGAATCATTGTTCTTCCTCTGTCAACCTTGGTTATCTGCAAGGAAACACTTTCCGTCATCATTCTTTTGCACAAAAAGGGCTTCACAGGCAAGGATATTGCTGCCAGTAAGATTGCACCTAAATCAACCATTTATCGGATCATCAAGAACTTCAAGGAGAGCGGTTCAATTGTTGTGAGAAGGCTTCAGGGCACCCAAGAAAGTCCAGCAAGCGCCAGGACCGTCTCCTAAAGTTGATTCCGCTGTGGGATCGGGGCACCACCAGTACAGAGCTTGCTCAGGAATGGCAGCAGGCAGGTGTGAGTGCATCTACACTCACAGTGAGGCGAAGACTTTTGGAGGATGGCCTGGTGTCAAGAAGGGCAGCAAAGAAGCCACTTCTCTCCAGGAAAAACATCAGGGACAGACTGTTATTCTGCAAAAGGTACAGGGATTGGACGGCTGAGGACTGGGGTAAGGTCATTTTCTCTGATGATTCCCCTTTACGATTGTTTGGGGCATCCGGAAAAAAGCTTGTCTGGAGAAGACAAGGTGAGCGCTACCATCAGTCCTGTGTCATGCCAACGGTAAAGCATCCTGAGACCATTCATGTGTGGGGTTGCCTCTCAGCCAAGGGAGTGGACTCACTCACAATTTTGCCTAAGAACACAGCCATGAATAAAGAATGGTACCAACACATCCTCTGAGAGGAACTTCTCCCAACCATCCAGGAACAGTTTGGTGACGAACAGTCCCTTTTTCAGCATGATGAAGCACCTTGCTATAAAGCAAATGTGATAACCAAGTGGCACAGGTAACAAAACATAGATTATTTTGGTCCATGGCCAGGAAAATCCCCAGACCTTAATCCCATTGAGAACTTGTGGTCAATCCTCAAGAGGCGGGTGGACAAACAAAACCCCACACATTCTGACAAACTCCAAGCATTGATTATGCAAGAATCGTCTGCTATTAGTCAGGATGTGGCCCAGAAGTTAATTGACAGCATGCCAGGGCGGATTGCAGAGGTCTTGAAAAAGAGGGTCAACACTGCAAATATTGACTCTTTGCATCAACTTCATGTACTTGTCAATAAAAGCCTTTGACACTTATGAAATGCTTGTAATTATACTTCAGTATTCCATAGTATCATCTGACAAAAATATCTAAAGACACTGAAGCAGCAAACTTTGTGGAAATTAATATTTGTGTAATTCTCAAAACCTTTGGCCACGACTGTACACCGGCTGGTCACACTAGCATTGAGATATGCACTGGGTTAACATGTGAATGCAGTTACACCGAAAATGTGTGGTATGGAGTAGTATTGTAATGTATTGTTGTGCTGTCATCTAAGTCAATGATATCTTAATAGAGGTTCCATTTGGACTCATATCAATAAAGACATTTGACTTAAGGCCAGTGTTAATTTTGGCACTCTTTTTTTAGGTTTAGTATAGTCTTAGTCAGTTTGACTAAAATATAATTTAGTCTTGGTCACATTTTTGTCAGTTGAATAATGATTTAGTGTAGTTAATGACGAAAACAGTGGGCCATTTTAGTCAACTAAATGGCCTTTCCTTTTAGTCACATCACATTCGTAAAACCTCATTAACCTATAGTAAACATAAATGACTGACTTCCATGTGCTCAAACATACATAGCCATGTCCTTCCAACATATTTTTCTGCATAACATCATATTCTCTTCCCAATAGCAGAAACATTACAAACATATATAACAAAAAAGTGCCTTCATAAAATATTCACACTGTTACGACTTCTGCCGAAGGTGGTCCCTCTCCTTGTTTGGGCAGCGTTCGTCCGGTCGAAGTCACCGGCCTTTTCATTTTCCCACCTTTTCAATCATCGATCCTCTTTTCATTTTCCTTTGGTTTTGTCTTCCATCACACCTGGTTCCAATCCCATCAATTACATGTTGTGTATTTAACCCTCTGTTCCCCCTCATGTCCTTGTCGGTGATTCTTTATCTTTATTCTTTATGATATATATTTTTTTTCTCAACTATCTACACACAATAACCTATAATGACACATGCAAATGTAATGTCATCAAAATGAAATACAGAAATATATAATTTACTTAAGTATTCACTCCCCCGAGTCAAAACTTTGTAGAAACACCCTTGACAGCAAATACAACTGTGAGTCTTTCTGGGTAAGTGTCACACTGTACAATGATAGGAGACAAGTGCAGGAATACGTAATAGGGTTTTTCATTTCTCCACCCAAACAAAAGAGCGAGGTGTAACCCTCTACATAATACACGGGACGAGACCCGTAAAACAAGTGCAGAATAACACGTAGCATGGAGGCCGATACAACATAGCACAGGTACTCACAGGACCAATGGACATGGGACAAGATGGCGTCGAAGAGGATGGATGACATTTTACATGCTCATAACCAATTGTTCTATTCTGTTTGTTTTTTTGCGTTGTTTGTTACTTATTTCTTTACTTATTTTGTACATAATGTTGCTGCTATCATCTCTTATGACAAAGAATAACTTTTGGACATCAGAACTGGGATTACTCACCGCGAACTTGAAGAAGTTTCCTTTAACGAGTCCGATGAGAAAGATATACTGCTCTCCCAGGAACAGGCCCAGATCCCCGTCATTTGCATGAAAAAAAGACGGAGGAAAATAGGACGCAGATCAGGCTACCTTTGAGAATCCGTAAGCGAGCGAGTAAACTCCCACTGCCATCAATTCTACTTGCTAACATGCAATCATTGGAAAATAAAATGGATGATTTACGATTATCCTACCAACGGGACACTAAAAACTGTAATATCTTCTGTTTCACTGAGTTGTGGCTGAACGACGACACTGATAATATAGAGCTGGAGGGATTTTCAATGCACCGGCAGAAGAGAGAAGCTACATCTGGTAAGACGAGGGGTGGGGGTGTGTGTCTTTTTGTCAATAACAGCTGGTGAGTTATGTCTCAAGGTATTTATCGCCTGAGGTAGTGTGGTCTACAGCTTATCATAAGGTACTCTATCTACCAAGAGAGTTCTCATCTATATTATTTGTAGCAGTCTATTTACCACCACAGGCGGATGCTGGCACTAAGACCGCACTCAACCAACTCTATAAGGCCATAAGCAAACAAGAAAATGCTCACCAGAAGCGGTGCTCCTAGTGGCCGGGGACTTTAATGCAGGCAAACTTAAATCAGTTTTACCACATTTTTACTAGCATGTCACATGTGCAACCAGAGGGGAAAAAACTCTAGACCACCTTTACTCCACACACAGAGACTCATACAAAGCTCTTCCCTGCCCTCCATTTGGCAAATCTGACCATAATTATATCCTCCAGATTTCTGCTTACAAGCATAAATTAAAGTAGTAAGTAGCAGTGAATCGCTCAATACGGAAGTGGTCAGATGACGCGGATGCTACTCCACAGGACTGTTTTGATAGCACAGACTGGAATATGTTCCTGGATTCATCCAATGTGTATACAACGTCAATCATCGGCTTCATCAATAAGTGCAATAAATGCATCAACGACGAAGTCCCCACAGTGACCGTATGTACATATCCCAACCAGAAGCCATGGATTACAAGCAACATCTGCATCGAGTGAAAGGCTGGAGCTGCCGCTTTCAAGGAGCGGGACACTAATCTGGACGCCTATAAGAAATCTCGCTATGCACTCAGACGGGGCAGATAAAACCCTGCAGATAAAACCCTGAGGCTCTCCAGTATGTAGATCTCCATGGCCTCAGTCTTCACATAGGAGAGGGGATAGACATGTCCTCTCAGGAGGGCTGCATCAAACAGCAAGTCTCTAAGAGCTTTCCACACCTGGATTGTGCAACATTTGCCCAGTATTCTTTTAAAAATGATTCAAGCTCTCTGAAATTGGTTGTTGATCATTGCTTAGCAAACATTTTCAAGTCTTGCCATAGATTTTCAAGCAGATTTAAGTCAAAACCCTAACTCGGCCACTCAGGAACATTCACTGTCTTCTTGGTAAGCAACTCCAGTGTAGATTTGGCTTTGTGTTTTAGGTTGTCCTGCTGAAAGGTGAATTCATCTTCCAGTGTCTGGTGGAAAGCCGACTGAACCAGTCCTTAATATTACAAGCATACCCATGACATGATGCAGCTACCACTATGCTTGAAAATATGGAGAGTTGTACTCAGTAATGTGTTGTATTGGATTTGCCCAAAACATAACACTTTATATTCAGGACAAAAAGTTAATTGCATTGCCACATTCTTTGCAGTATTACTTTAGTGCCTTGTTGCAACCAGGATGAATGTTATGTACAGGCTTCCTTCTTTTGACTCTGTCAATTAGGTTAGTATTGTGGAGTAACTACAATGTTATTGATCTGCCCTCAGTTTTTTCCTATCACAGCCATTAAACTCGGTAACTGTTTTAAAGTCACCATTGGCCTCATGGTGAAATCCCTGAGCGGTTGCCTTCCTTTCCGGCAACTGAGTTAGGAAGGACGCTTGTATCTTTGTAGTGACTGGTTGCATTGATACACCATCCAAAGTGTAATTAGTAATTCACTACTCAAAGAGATGGTAAATTTCTGATTTTTCAACAACAACAACAAAATGTGCCCTTCTTTGTGGTTGAATCTGTGATTAAAATGCACTGCTCAACTGACGGACCTTAAAGATAATTGTATGTGTGTGGTACAGAGATGAGGCAGTCGTTCAAAAACTCCTGAACTTATTTAGGCTTGCCTTAATAACAAAGGGGTTGAATACTTATTGACTTAAGACATTTAAGCTTTTCATTTTAAATTAATTTGTAAACATTTCCAAAACCATAATTCCTATTTGACATTATGGGGTAGTGTGTAGACCAGTGACACAAAATAGTTGGCTTAATGCATCACTAACATCATCGCAAGTCTTGCCAATGACCCGATATCCAGTTGGTTAAACATACTCAAACTGTTTGACTGACTGCCCTCATTGTCCAATAGGGAATGTTTTCTGTCTTTTATCCATGTAAATGTCCTATTGAAAATGTTACCTACAGTCATGTGGAGTTTGAACCTGGGTATCTTTTATGGCAAACGGCTGTGTTAGCCTGCTTCGATAAAGTCCTAGGCATTAACTCGGCGAGCTAACACAAGCCTTCAGATCTCAGGCAATGTTCCTCATCAAACAACTGTGGTTGGCCAAAACTACCTCAGTTACATAAAGTAAATACACTAACCTGAATAATAGGTGTAGGTGATTTTGTTATTGTGAGGCATGTCCTGGGGACTCACCACTGCTTGTCATTCCGCAGGTGGAAGAGGGAGGTCGTGCGTCCCTGGCCGGGGTTTGTGAGGGGGATGAGGTGGTGTCGCTGAATGGAGAACCCTGCGGTGACCTTTCCCTCCCAGAAGCTATTGCTCTCATTGACGCCTGCATCAACTGCCTGCAATTACTGGTCAAAAGGTAACCCCTAAAGGCTGGATTTTTAACTACACCATTAACTACACCATTTCAACTACACCATGGTTTCTCAAACCAGGGTCTGCACATAATATCCAGAATTATATACCCCAAAATATACTTAGCCTTTTTATTAGTTCTCTTTTTTGGAAACAATGACTGCCATGTTAACACCACAACCTTGGGGTTGTGTCAATGCTCAATGCTTAATGTCAATACTTAATGTTACATTGGTGTGATAAACTGGGCCATATACTACAGGGCATGGTTCAACACAACACAGCAAGCACTAGTGTATTATTTAAGTGATAATGTCAGAGAAGCCAGTGTTTGGAGGATATATTGGCACGGGTGTTGTTCGGCCCGAGGCTACAGTAAGTTGAGGGCCGGCAAACCATGCCAATATATCTTCCAAACACCGGCTTCAAGAGTATTATCACTTTTATATAATGGGTTACCAACATATGAAAATAACAATTGACATATTTTCATTAAAGATGTTATTCTGATTAATTAATTTATACTATTTCATCCTTCTACAAGATATAGTCCCGACACAAATCTAGGGTTGCTAGTTCTGCATCCAGTCGATCGTTCTAAATGTTCCATTTCCATATTGCCTGGCAAGGTTCTTATACCTTGCTTGCTAGCTAGAGAACTACGGCTAATTTAGAGTCACGCCAAAACGTGCAGCCAGAATAACAGCAAAGTAGCTGCATTTGCATTTGTTTAAGCTGTTTTCTAGTGACATTTATTCGCCAAGGATTTCGCCTGGCATGGAAAATGTGCTCGCTCATCAGGACACTGTTGTTCAGAGGAGCTAGCCAACAACACAGCTACAGTAACACAATCACTCCAAACTGAAGCTGGAAAGACTAAATTAGCTGCATTTTATTTGACCTTTTTAATTATTATTATTTTTTGTATATATCCATAAAAATGATGCCGCCTGATTCATGATTTTAACTGGCTGAGAAACGTTGCCTGCCTGTCTCTCGTCCCGACACATTCATTACTATAGGACAGCAGGAGAACGAATTTGAATATTGAAACAATGCTGCAAAAGTCAGAGAGACAGACAGTAAGGTTTATACAAATCTCCGCTCTTGAAAAGTAGATGTTAGTCTAAAATAAATGTGAGTTAATGTCTAGATGCTTTTTATAGTGGAGATCAAGTTGCCTGGCTGGGATGATGAGACAGTGGATTGCATTTTAACGACAACTTGTGGAATAGACACCGTCTGGAATGCGGTTTTAACCAATCAGCATTCAGGATTAGACCCAACTATTGTAAAATTGCATGTACACGTTTGAGTGGCCTGGAACATGGTGGCCGGACGGACAGATAGTGGTTCATTGGTAAGTGCGTTGACCTTTGAGTGTCTTGGCTGCTGACGAACCAGCTGTTGCAGATTTGTGTGCACACTCAACAAGCAGCTTTTAAACAGTTACTCAGTGGGCCTCACACACCGTGCGTGTCTGGTGTGCCATCGGATATTTGTACCGATGCCCATATTTAAGGGAACGCATACAGTGAGCTCCAAAAGTATTGGGACGGTGACACATTTGTTGTTGTTTTGGCTCTGTACTCCAGCACTTTGGATTTGAAATGATACAATGCAGACAAAGTGCAAACTGTCAGCTTTCATTTGAGGGTATTTTCATATCAGGTGAATCGTTTAGAAATGACAGCACTTTTTGTACATAGTCCCCTCACTTTAGGGGACCAAAAGTATGGGGACATATTCATTTTCACAAGTGTCCAAAACATTATGAACACCTGCTCTTACCATGAAATAGACGGACCAGGTGAATCCAAGTGAAAGCTATAATCCCTTTTTAAATCCACTACTCGCGGGTGGCAGAATCATGGTGTGAGGGTGCTTTGCTGCAGGAAGGACTGGTGCACTTCACAAAATAGATGGCGTGACGAGGAGGGGAAATTATGTGGATGTATTGAAGCAACATCTCAAGACATCAGTCAGGAAGTTAAAGCTTGGTTGCAAATGGGTCTTCCAAATGGACATTGACCCCAAGCATACTTTCAAAGTTGTGGCAAAATGGCTTAAGGACAACAAAGTTAAGGTATTGAAGTGGCCATCACAAAACCCTGACCTAAATCCTATAGAAAATTTGTTGGCAGAACGGTGTCTCCAGTACGCGTTCTTAGCCCGGTGCGCTACATCCCAGCTCCCCGCATCTGCCAGGCTAGGATGAGCATCCAGCCAGAAAGGATTGTGCCAGTCCTGCTCTCCAGACCTCCAGTACGTCTCTACGGCCCAGGATATCCTACGCCGGCTCTGCGCACTGTGTCTCCAGTGCGTCTGCACAGCCCAGTGCGTCCTGTGCCTGCGCCCCGCACGTGCCGGGCCAAAGTCACCATTCAGCCAGGACGGGTTGTGTAGGGTCTTAGCTCGAGACCTCCAGTGATGATCCATGGTACAAAGCCTCCAGTGATGATCCATGGCAAGAAGCCTCCAGTGATGATCCATGGCACGAAGCTTCCAGTGAGTAGTCATGGCAGGAAGCCTCTAGTGGTGAGACATGTCACGAAGCCTCCAACAAGGGCCTCCAGTCCGGAGCCTCCAGCGACGCCCTCCAGTCCGGAGCCTCCAGAGACGGCCTCCAGTCAGAGCCTCCAGCGACGGCCTCCAGTCCGGAGCCTCCAGCGACGGCCTCCATTCCGGAGCCTCCAGAGACGGCCTCCAGTCCGGAGCCTCCAGCGACGGCCTCCAGTCCGGAGCCTCCAGAGACGGCCTCCAAATCAAATCAAATCAAATGGATTTATATAGCCCTTCGTACATCAGCTGATATCTCAAAGTGCTGTACAGAAACCCAGCCTAAAACCCCAAACAGCAAGCAATGCAGGTGTAGAAGCACGGTGGCTAGGAAAAACTCCCTAGAAAGGCCAAAATCTAGGAAGAAACCTAGAGAGGAACCAGGCTATGTGGGGTGGCCAGTCCTCTTCTGGCTGTGCTGGGTGGAGATTATAACAGAACATGGCCAAGATGTTCAAATGTTCATAAATGACCAGCATGGTCGAATAATAATAAGGCAGAACAGTTGAAACTGGAGCAGCAGCACAGTCAGGTGGACTGGGGACAGCAAGGAGTCATCATGTCAGGTAGTCCTGGGGCATGGTCCTAGGGCTCAGGTCCTCCGAGAGAGAGAAAGAAAGAGAGAAGGAGAGAATTAGAGAACGCACACTTAGATTCACACAGGACACCGAATAGGACAGGAGAAGTACTCCAGATATAACAAACTGACCCTAGCCCCCCGACACATAAACTACTGCAGCATAAATACTGGAGGCTGAGACAGGAGGGGTCAGGAGACACTGTGGCCCCATCCGAGGACACCCCCGGACAGGGCCAAACAGGAAGGATATATACCCCCACCCACTTTGCCAAAGCACAGCCCCCACACCACTAGAGGGATATCTTCAACCACCAACTTACCATCCTGAGACAAGGCTGAGTATAGCCCACAAAGATCTCCGCCATGGCACAACCCAAGGGGGGGCGCCAACCCAGACAGGATAACCACATCAGTGAATCAACCCAATCAGGTGATGCACCCCTTCCAGGGACGGCATGAGAGAGCCCCAGTAAGCCAGTGACTCAGCCCCTGTAATAGAGTTAGAGGCAGAGAATCCCAGTGGAAAGAGGGGAACCGGCCAGGCAGAGACAGCAAGGGCCCTTCGTTGCTCCAGAGCCTTTCCGTTCACCTTCCCACTCCTGGGCCAGACTACACTCAATCATATGACCCACTGAAGAGATGAGTCTTCAGTAAAGACTTAAAGGTTGAGACCGAGTTTGCGTCTCTGACATGGGTAGGCAGACCGTTCCATAAAAATGGAGCTCTATAGGAGAAAGCCCTGCCTCCAGCTGTTTGCTTAGAAATTCTAGGGACAATTAGGAGGCCTGCGTCTTGTGACCGTAGCGTATGTGTAGGTATGTACGGCACTACCAAATCAGAGAGATAGGTAGGAGCAAGCCCATGTAATGCTTTGTAGGTTAGCAGTAAAACCTTGAAATCAGCCCTTGCTTTGACAGGAAGCCAGTGTAGAGAGGCTAGCACTGGAGTAATATGATCCAATTTTTTGGTTCTAGTCAGGATTCTAGCAGCCGTATTTAGCACTAACTGAAGCTTATTTAGTTATTATCCGGGTAGCCGGAAAGTAGAGCATTGCAGTAGTCTAACCTAGAAGTGACAAAAGCATGGATACATTTTTCTGCATCATTTTTGGACAGAAAGTTTCTGATTTTTGCAATGTTACGTAGATGGAAGAAAGCTGTCCTTGAAACAGTCTTGATATGTTCTTCAAAAGAGAGAACAGGGTCCAGAGTAACGCCGAGGTCCTACACAGTTTTATTTGAGACGACTGTACAACCATTAAGATTAATTGTCAGATTCAACAGAAGATCTCTTTGTTTCTTGGGACCTAGAACAAGCATCTCTGTTTTGTCCGAGTTTAAAATTAGAACGTTTGCAGCCATCCACTTCCTTATGTCTGAAACACATGCTCCTAGCAAGGGCAATTTTGGGGCTTCACCATGTTTCATTGAAATGTACAGCTGTGTGTCATCCGCATGGCAGTGAAAGTTAACATTATGTTTTCGAATAACATCCCCAAGAGGTCAAATATATAGTGAAAACAATAGTGGTCCCAAAACGGAACCTTGAGGAACACCGAAATTTACAGTTGATTTGTCAGAGGACAAACCATTCACAGAGACAAACTGATATCTTTCCGACAGATAAGATCTAAACCAGGCCAGAACTTGTCCGTGTAGACCAATTTGGGTTTCCGATCTCTCCAAAAGAATGTGGTGATCGATGGTATCAAAAGCAGCACTAAGGTCTAGGAGTGAGTTTGGTACACATCTTCAGGTCGTAGCTCTAGAAAGAGGCCGGATTTACAATTCCGAGTCGGAGGTTGTTTATTCCCGACTTCCCAGTTGTCTTGAACTCACTGAAGTCAAGTTTTCGCAGTTCCGAGTTAACAGTTTTGAGGAGGGTGGCACAAATCAGGCTTCATTGACAGCATGGCCAATGATGAATGTTTATCATTTTAAACTTGGATAAGAGCCCCTTAATCCCAGATTTGGGACCACACAGCCACTCTACTGAATAGCAGGCTAGTGATTGCTTTGCAATGCTTGCAGTTAGCCACTGTCACTGATCCCTTCCAAATCACTCATTGTTGAATATGCGATTTCCAACTTGTATGAATAAATTCATCAAAATAACATTATTTGAGTATGTTGGTAACCCATTGCATACAAGTGATAATGCCCTGTTTGGAGGATATATTGGCACATATCCTATATCCTTTGTCATAATGGCTGGCAAAGTTCTTATCCCTTGCTTGCTAGCCAGTGGCGACCCGTCACTCCAAAACGTTCTGGGACACTGTAAAGTCCATAGAGAATAAGAGCACCTCCTCCCAACTGCCCACTGCACTGAGGCTAGGAAACACTGTCACCACCGATAAATCCACAATAATTGAGAATTTCAATAAGCATTTTTACTACAGCTGGCCATGCTTTACAGCTGACTACCCCTACCCCAGTCAACAGCCCTGCACCCCCCACAGCAACTTGCCCAAGCCTCCCCCATTTCTCCTTCACCCAGATCCAGATAGCTGATGTTCTGAAAGAGCGGCAAAATCTGGACCCCTACAAATCTGCCGGGCTAGACAATCTGGTCCCTCTCTTTCTAAAATGATCTGCCAAAATAGTTGCAACCCCTATTACTAGCCTGTTCAATCTCTCTTTCGTATCGTCTGAGATCCACAAAGATTGGAACGCTGCCATGGTCATCCCCCTCTTCAAAGGGGGAGACACTCTAGACCAAAACTGCTGCAGACTTATATCTCTCCTACCCTGCCTTTCTAAGGTCTTCGAACCAAGTTAACAAACAGATCACTGACCATTTCGAAATCCCACCGTACCTTCTCCGCTATGCAATCTGGTTTCCGATGTGGTCAAGGGTGTACCTCAGCCACGCTCAAGATCCTAAACTATATCATAACCGCCATCGATAAGAGACAATACTGTGCAGCTGTATTCATCGACCTGGCCAAGGCTTTCGACTCTGTCAATCACCATATTCTTATCGGCAGACTCAACAGCCTTGGTTTCTCAAATGACCACCTCGCCTGGTTCACCAACTACTTCTCAGACAGAGTTCAGTGAGTCAAATCGGAGGGCCTGTTGTTCGGACCTCTGGCAGTCTCTATGGGGGTGCAACAGGGTTCAATTCTCGGGCCGACTCTTTTCACTGTATACATCAATGATGTCGCTCTTGCTGCAGGTGATTCTCTGATCCACCTCTTTGCAGACAACACCATTCTGTATACTTCTGGTGTCACACCCTGGCCATAGAAAGGCTTTTATTCGCTATTTTGGTTAGGACAGGGTGTGACTAGGGTGGGCATTCTATGTTCCCTTTTCTATGTTTTTGTATTTCTTTGTTTTTGGACGGGTATGGTTCTCAATCAGGGACAGCTGTCTATCGTTGTCTCTGATTGAGAACCATACTTAGGTAGCTCTTGGCCCACATGGGTTTTGTGGGTAGTTGTTTCCTGTTTTGTTGTTTTTTTGTCATTCAGTTTATTTCATTAAATTTACTATGAACACTTACCATGCTGCATGTTGGTCCGATGATTCCTATTCCTCATCATCAGACGAAGATGAGAGGCGTTACAGAACTACCCACCACAAACGAACCAAGCAGCGTGGAGAAAAGGAGGAATGGACATGGGAGGACATTCTGGATGGGAAAGGATCCTACACATGGGAGGAGATCCTGGCTGGAAGGGATCGCATCCCATGGGAACAGGTGGAGGCAGCCAGGAGAGGGGAGGCAGCAGGAGAAGGGAACCAGCGTTGACGAGGGAACACGGCTGGCGAGGAAGCCCGAGAGGCAGCCCCAATAATTTTTTGGGGGGGACACACGGGGAGTGTGGCAGAGTCAGGTTGGAGACCTGAGCCCACTCCCCGTGCTTACCGGGGCGAGCATGTGACTGATCAGGCCCCGTGCTATGGCGTGATGCGCACTGTGTCTCAGCCGAGTATTCACAGGCCGGTGTGCTCGGTGCCAGTGTCCCGCATTTTCCGGGTGGAAGCTGGCATCCAGCCAGAACGGGGGGGGGGGGACGACGACGACGACGACAGCTATGCGGTCGAGACTGCCAGTGCGCCATCATGGCCCTATGTATCGGCCAAGGAAGAGGCCGCCTGTATGTCTCCCCAGCCTGGTGAGTCCTGTGCCTGCTCCCAGAACCAAGTCTCCCTCCAGTCCGGATCTGACAGAGACGCCCTCCTGTCCGGAGCTGCCAGAGCCGCCCTCCTATCCGGAGCTGCCAGAGCCGCCTGTCTGTCCGGAGCTGCCAGAGCCGCCCGTCTGTCCGGAGCTGCCAGAGCCGACCGTCTGTCCGGAGCTGCCAGAGCCGCCCGTCTGTCCGGAGCTGCCAGAGCCGCCCTTCTGTCCGGAGCTGCCAGAGCCGCCCGTCTGTCCGGAGCTGCCAGAGCCGCCCGTCAGTACGGAGCTGCCAGAGCCGCCCGTCAGTCCGGAGGCGCCTGAGCCCCCCGTCAGTCCGGAGCCACCAGAGCCGCCTTTCACTCCGGAGCCGCCATAGCCGCCCTTCACTCCGGGGCCGCCAGAGCCGCCCTTCCCTCCGGGGCCGCCAGAGCCGCCCTTCACTCCGGAGCCGCCAGAGTCGCCCTTCACTCCGGAACCGCCAGAGTCGCCCTTCACTCCGGAGCCGCCAGAGTCGCCCTTCACTCCGGAGCCGCCAGAGTCGCCCTTCACTCCGGAGCCGCCAGAGTCGCCCTTCACTCCGGAGCCGCCAGAGTCGCCCTTCACTCCGGAGCCGCCAGAGTCGCCCTTCACTCCGGAGCCGCCAGAGTCGCCCTTCACTCCGGAGCCGCCAGAGTCGCCCTTCACTCCGGAGCCGCCAGAGTCGCCCTTCACTCCGGAGCCGCCAGAGTCGCCCTTCACTCCGGAGCCGCCAGAGTCGCCCTTCACTCCGGAGCCGCCAGAGTCGCCCTTCACTCCGGAGCCGCCAGAGTCGCCCTTCACTCCGGAGCCGCCAGAGTCGCCCTTCACTCCGGAGCCGCCAGAGTCGCCCTTCACTCCGGAGCCGCCAGAGTCGCCCTTCACTCCGGAGCCGCCAGAGTCGCCCTTCACTCCGGAGCCGCCAGAGTCGCCCTTCACTCCGGAGCCGCCAGAGTCGCCCTTCACTCCGGAGCCGCCAGAGTCGCCCTTCACTCCGGAGCCGCCAGAGTCGCCCTTCACTCCGGAGCCGCCAGAGTCGCCCTTCACTCCGGAGCCGCCAGAGTCGCCCTTCACTCCGGAGCCGCCAGAGTCGCCCTTCACTCCGGAGCCGCCAGAGTCGCCCTTCACTCCGGAGCCGCCAGAGTCGCCCTTCACTCCGGAGCCGCCAGAGTCGCCCTTCACTCCGGAGCCGCCAGAGTCGCCCTTCACTCCGGAGCCGCCAGAGTCGCCCTTCACTCCGGAGCCGCCAGAGTCGCCCTTCACTCCGGAGCCGCCAGAGTCGCCCTTCACTCCGGAGCCGCCAGAGTCGCCCTTCACTCCGGAGCCGCCAGAGTCGCCCTTCACTCCGGAGCCGCCAGAGTCGCCCTTCACTCCGGAGCCGCCAGAGTCGCCCTTCACTCCGGAGCCGCCAGAGTCGCCCTTCACTCCGGAGCCGCCAGAGTCGCCCTTCACTCCGGAGCCGCCAGAGTCGCCCTTCACTCCGGAGCCGCCAGAGTCGCCCTTCACTCCGGAGCCGCCAGAGTCGCCCTTCACTCCGGAGCCGCCAGAGTCGCCCTTCACTCCGGAGCCGCCAGAGTCGCCCTTCACTCCGGAGCCGCCAGAGTCGCCCTTCACTCCGGAGCCGCCAGAGTCGCCCTTCACTCCGGAGCCGCCAGAGTCGCCCTTCACTCCGGAGCCGCCAGAGTCGCCCTTCACTCCGGAGCCGCCAGAGTCGCCCTTCACTCCGGAGCCGCCAGAGTCGCCCTTCACTCCGGAGCCGCCAGAGTCGCCCTTCACTCCGGAGCCGCCAGAGTCGCCCTTCACTCCGGAGCCGCCAGAGTCGCCCTTCACTCCGGAGCCGCCAGAGTCGCCCTTCACTCCGGAGCCGCCAGAGTCGCCCTTCACTCCGGAGCCGCCAGAGTCGCCCTTCACTCCGGAGCCGCCAGAGTCGCCCTTCACTCCGGAGCCGCCAGAGTCGCCCTTCACTCCGGAGCCGCCAGAGTCGCCCTTCACTCCGGAGCCGCCAGAGTCGCCCTTCACTCCGGAGCCGCCAGAGTCGCCCTTCACTCCGGAGCCGCCAGAGTCGCCCTTCACTCCGGAGCCGCCAGAGTCGCCCTTCACTCCGGAGCCGCCAGAGTCGCCCTTCACTCCGGAGCCGCCAGAGTCGCCCTTCACTCCGGAGCCGCCAGAGTCGCCCTTCACTCCGGAGCCGCCAGAGTCGCCCTTCACTCCGGAGCCGCCAGAGTCGCCCTTCACTCCGGAGCCGCCAGAGTCGCCCTTCACTCCGGAGCCGCCAGAGTCGCCCTTCACTCCGGAGCCGCCAGAGTCGCCCTTCACTCCGGAGCCGCCAGAGTCGCCCTTCACTCCGGAGCCGCCAGAGTCGCCCTTCACTCCGGAGCCGCCAGAGTCGCCCTTCACTCCGGAGCCGCCAGAGTCGCCCTTCACTCCGGAGCCGCCAGAGTCGCCCTTCTCCGGAGCCACCAGAGTCGCCCTTCACTCTGGAGCTGCCAGACTCGCAGACCTTCAGTCCAGAGGCACCCCTCAGTCCAGAGGCGCCCCTCCGTCCAGTGGCGCCCTCTATGAGGGTCTTCATTCCAGGGCCCGCTGCAAGACTGAGGTGGAGAAGGTCCCGCACCCGAGCCGCCGCCGTAAGGAAGGCCCACCCTGACCCTCCCCTTTAGAGTCAGGGGTTACTGTCACACCCTGGCCATAGAGAGGCTTTTATTCTCTATTTTGGTTAGGCCAGGGTGTGACTAGGGTGGGCATTCTATGTTCCTTTTTCTATGTTTTTGTATTTCTTTGTTTTTGGACGTTTATGTTTCTCAATCAGGGACAGCTGTCTATCATTGTCTCTGATTGAGAACCATACTTCGGTAGCTCTTGCCCACGTGGGTTTTGTGGGTTGTTTTTTCACCTTACAGGACTGTTTCATGTCATTCACTCTCTTTGTTGTTTGTTGTCATTCAGTGTTCAGTTTATTTCATTAAATTTACTATGAACACTTACAACGCTGCGTGTTGGTCCGATGATTCCTATTCCTCATCATCAGACAAAGAGGAGAGCCGTTACATCTGGCCTTTCTTTGGACACTGTGTTAACTAACCTCCAGATGGGCTTCAATGCCATACAATGCCATACAATGCCCCGCCTTATCTCAGCTCCCTGGTCACCATAGCAGCCCCGTAGCACGTGCTCCAGCAGGTATATTTCACTGGTCACCCCCAAAGCCAATTCCTCCTTTGGCACCTTTTCTTCTAGTTCTCTGCTGCCAATGACTGGAACGAACTGCAAAAATCACTGAAGCTGGAGACTCATATCTCCCTCTCTAATTTTAACCACCGGCTGTCAGAGCAGCTCACAGATCACTGCACTTGTACATAGCCCATCTGTAAATAGCCCAACCCTAAATAGCCCATCCAACTACCTCATCCCCATACTGTTATTTATTTGATTTATTTTCCTCCTTTGCACCCCAGTATCTCTACTTGCACACTCATCTTCTGCACATCTATCACTCCAGTGTTTAATTGCTAAATTGTAATTATTTTGCCGCTATGGCCTATTTATTGCCTTACCTCCCTTATCCTTCCTCATTTGCACACACTGTATATAGACTCTTTCTATTGTATTATTGACTGTATGTTTGTTTATTCCATGTGTAACTCTGTGTTGTTGTTTGTGTCGCACTGCTTTGCTTTATCTTGGCCAGGTCTCAGTTGTAAATGAGAACTTGTTCTCAACGAGCCTACCTGGTTAAATAAAGGTGAAATAAAAATAAACAAAATAAAATTCAGGGCAGGTGGGGCAGAGCCTGTTTTGTGTATTATTTTGACATTAATACGTGCCAATATGTCCTCCAAACACTGGCTTCGAGGACATTATCACTTAATTAAATATGCTTGGTCACATCTCTCACCCCCTTCCCTTTTGGTTGCTAGGTTCTAATTGACTCCAATGCAATAATTGTAGTGACACAACGACATGCTGCATTTCTCTATGACGCTGAAAGGGGAAATGAAGTGGGGCCCAATTGAAATGTGATTACCTTCCACTTTAGTGCTTCACTCCAGTCATTTAACATGAGGGACAGAGATTGAGTTTGCGTGATTATGGTGAACACTTGAGGGGTCAGTGGTGAGATGGCTTTAGTTAACACAAACGTCAAGTGCTCTGGTGCGCAGCACAATATTCAACGACATTACATATTGGAAATCCAGGTAATCAAACCATGAGATCAAAAAACATGTGTTTTTTTTAAATGAGATGTTTTATGCCAGTCCCCAGATAACCTTTTGCCTGTGTCTTCAAGGGAAAAGGAAACTGAGACATATTATCTATCTATCTATCTATCTATCTATCTATCTATCTATCTATCTATCTATCTATCTATCTATCTATCTATCTATCCCATTTCAAACCAAATGACCATACTCTTATTATGCACAGTCTAAGCACTTGTAAATTCAAAGTGATTTTCAATGAACTATTGTATGATGTGTTATGCTCCTAACTCTCCACCCCCCCTTCTCATACAGATGCTGTGCACTAACCCCCGAGGCATTTAATTCAGAGGAGACCTACTTTGGCACAAGGGAGTCCTCTGGTGAGGCTTTGGAAAGCACCAACCTCCGCATCCTGTCCCTTTGCAGGCCCCAACCACCCAGAGAGCTCTACATCGCTGAGTCCCAGGATGAGACCTACTATGGGGAGACGGAGAGTGACACGGAGGCCGCCAGAGGGACCCATCTGGTCCGTACCCAGCTCTGCGGCCCAGAGTCCCAGTTACTCGGAGGGGGAGGGTACGGAGGTAGAGTAGGACCCCAGGGAGGGGGTTTCTCCCCAGGGGCAATGGTGGAGCTCCAGTTGTCCCTCTCTGAACACACCCTGGAGGATCCTGTCTGCACCTCCCTGGGGAGTGCTCTTGGAATAGAGGGGGAGATCCAGGCGAGAGAGGCCCTCCAGAACAAGGCCCTCCTCCATACCACCACCCACTCGCTCTACGTCTGTGGCCCAGGTAGGGAGCCCCTAAGTCAGCATGGAGTGGTGGAGATCACCCTGCAGCATCCCGCAGCCGGAAGGTGTTCTCCATGTCTGGTAGAGGGGGAGGGTGCCTGTGGGGCCAGTGGAAATGTTGGTGGAGCCCCCAGGGAGGAAGGAGCAGGGCAAAGCCAGGGAGCTCCTGCCTCCTTCACTGTCTCCTTCGGAATTCCCAAAGAGGGTGCCGAGCCGGCAGAGGAGCCAGACTCGGATTCGGAGAAGGACCTTGGGAAACCCAACAAGCACCGGGCCAGGCACGCCAGTGAGTACTCTATGCTTGTTTCCACTGCTACTTGTCCTGCTTTGTGTGTGTATTTATGAGGGTCAAATTACTGTTGTCTTATAGGGTGCACAGACTAATAGCAGACTGACATACTGTAGCACTGCTGTGAACTGCATTTGTCAACTCAACTCTGGGAGGCATGTGTGCATTCCTTAGCCCGGTGCCCTGTTGCACACAAAAATGTGGCCCCAAAAATAGTAGATGCTCTTTCTTACTTGGGAGGGGTTTTGTTTGGACTGAAGCAGAGAGGTCCAGTTCAAGCCTGAATAGTATCCAGTTTGTAGTATCCAAGATCACTGAGGGCAGGATTGTGGCAATATAATGGGTAGAGATAGAGAATGATCATGTTTTAAAAAAATAGAATAGAATAGTGGCTTGATGAGGATGTCTCTTTCAGGGTAATAAGTATGACATTTAATTGAATGCCAGCGCATTGATGATGCCTGCAGAAGTGCTCTTTGACGGACACCAGCATGTGCTGCACTAGCCCGTTACCCGATCCTTTAAAACCGTATGTCTTAGCCCAAGCCGTAAAGCGAGCTTCGCTCACTACTCCCAGTCTTCCTCCACCTTGAGGTTAGTCGTACTGAGAGAAATAAAAATGTAAGGACGGGGTACTTTTTTAAATCACCGCTTTTTATGTTTGCGTATGTGTGTGTAGGGTTGGTGCTGTGAAAGAGTGTGTGGACATGACTGTCGTCGCCTCGGGTTTAGGTGACAGATCCGAGAGTGGACTTACAGATAAGGAGTGGGTAAGGTGCTTGGGTGCTGGTGAATGCACTCCCGTCCCACAGACTATTTTTAATTCATTTTATCTCTTCTATGCTCTGCCATTGGCTCAAACTATGGGGACCACCCATTTGAATAGGCTTTCACAGCTTTGATAATATCGTGTATTATCGGGGAACAAACTAGGAGGATATTAGACAGTTGGTCAGAGAATTAGGTAATTGCTTTTTGTGTTGATTTAATAGAGATTTTGGAGATTGATTGATCAATCTCTGTGATAAGTATCGGCACTGAGGTAAAGGGCTTTAAAGGACTTTTTGTTGGGCTATAGATAACCAAGTATAAGATCAGGACCAGGAAAATATTGAATGAATGGATTAGATTTAGCTCTTATGTATGTTTATGGAAATGTGTAGGTTATTGTTTGCATTTATGTCACTTGAGGGATTTCTACAAATGTTTTTTGCTTGAAAAAAAGATTCCGGTTTTCAATATAATGGGGTGAATACAATTGTCTGCTATGATATTTGGCGCTGCTTTTAATTTACTATCTAATAGCATGGTGTGATTTAAGTTTGCAGTTTGTCAGAATTTCTGCTATTTTTCATGTCTGCCATTTAAACAGTGATTGTTTATATGAGTGAAATATCAGTGGACGTAATTAGTGAGTGGTTGCTTTAATGTATTATGATATGTTTTCATAATGTCATTAGGGTGGACATGCAGTGATAAGATGTATTCAAGATTATCATAAGACTCATAAGAAAATGTGGTTGCATTGCAGGCCTGCTGGTATCTGAAAACAGTGTAACTTGGTGTGGAAAACATTTTCCGATGGATGTTCATCCAAATGGAATGATTTGTGGTCGTCTCAATTAGACCCAAGCTATTAATAACCATTATATGCAGTTCAATTAAATAGGCCACAAGAAGCAACCATTTGAAATATCCCTCGTCTCTCTCCCTCTACCCTCTCTCTTCCTCCCTCCCTCCACCTGTCTCTCTCTCGCTATCTCTCTCCCTCTCTCTATTTTGCAGGGCTCAGGCGCAGTGAGAGCCTGTCAGACAAGCAGGTGAAGGAGGCCAAGTCTAAATGTAAGCGCATTGCTATTCTTCTGAACGCTGACGCTCCCAACCCCAACAACAAGGGGGTGTTGATGTTCAAGAGGCATCGACAGAGGGCCAAGAAGTACACACTCATCAGCTACGGCACTGGTGAGAGCGAACCAGAGTACGAGGAAGACGACAGCGAGGAAGACTACGAGGAAAAAGACCCCCGAGCGATCAAATTTACCCTCTTAGCAAACACCAGCGATTCAGAGCTTGACGAGGACTTCATTACTAATGCCCATGGTGGAGGCAGAGTGATAACCTGCGACTGGGACACGGGACTACTCAATATCGAGCGCAAGCTCAATTCCGGAGAGGAGATGGAGCAACTGCCCAACACCACGGGCAAGGGGGCCACGATGTTTTCCCAGCGCCGCCAGCGCATGGATGAGATCGCTGCCGAACATGAGGAGATGAGGCGCCAGGGGATTCCTGTGGAGGGAGTGCAGGAGGTGGAGAAGCATGCAGCCTACCAGCAGATGGAGGAGCGCTCGTACATGCAGGCCACCACAGAGAGCCAGGCCTACATGGACGTGAACGTGCACCAGAAGCAGCAGCAACAGTATCAGCAGTTCCAAGAACAGCAGTATTACGAGCAGCAACAGCAGCAACAGCAGCAATACCAGCAGCAGCAGCAATACCAGCAGCAACAACAGTACGAGCAGCAGCAATACAACCAGCAGCAGCAATACCAGCAGCAACAACAGTACGAGCAGCAGCAGTACCACCAGCAGCAGCAAATTCAACAGTACTCATCTAACATGAATGGCGTCGCCAACCACCAAAGCAATGAAATGCAGAGTTCCATGAGCAATCGAACCCCCCAACCCTTCTCGGTACAAAACCAGGTGCCCGTCCCATTTCTTACCCCAATGAGTGGGAACAACCAAGAAGCGATGAGTCAGGGGGAGCAGATTGCCTCGCGCGACGAGCGCATTTCCACGCCGGCTATTAAGTCTGGGATCTTGCAGGACACAAGGAACAGATTCAAGGGCAAGCCAATGTTCAATTTCAAACAGGCTCCCAAAGTTCCACCCAACCCGGAGCTTATGAATCTCCTCAACAGGAGTGACAAGAAGTTGGATTTCGAGTCAGCTACGGAAGAGGACTACCTTAGCTTGGGGGCTGAGGCTTGCAACTTTCTCCAGTCACCAAGGGTCAAACATAAGACGCCTCCACCAGTCGCTCCTAAGCCCATCATTAATCCCAACTCTCCGCCTTGGTCCCCTCAGCCTGAGCTGGCCAACCAGGAGTTGCCACTGCATGCTGAAAATAGTGTCCCCGCACCTGCTACAGCCTCCGAGCCGGAGTCCGCCCCTGCTCCAGAACTGGATCCAACCCCTGTACCGGCCTCAGAACCCTCCCCCCCTCTTGCACCCCAGGAAGTTCCTGCCAACACCCCCTCTCCAGAAAAACACACATGGAGTCCCCCAGGGTCCCAGGCAGAGCAGCAGCCCCAGCAAGCGCCAGCCTGGGGAAGAAATGGACCTTCTCCACCTCAGCCTCATTCACAACCCGAGCTTCAAGTGAGTTCTAAGGCTCCACCACAAACACATGCACAAAAGCAGCCACAACTGCAGCCACCCGTGAGTACTTGGACACCTGCTGAAATGAAGCCCCAAGCTCCAGCTCCAAGTCAGTCCCCACCACAGCTCCCTTGGGTGACTCCCCAACCTCCTCCTCCTCAGCCTCAAGCTCAGCCTCAGCCACCAATTAATTTTTGGGCTGCCCAGCCCCAATGGGCTCAACCTCAAGAGCAAGCACAGGTCCAACCACCATGGGTTCAGCCTCAAGAACAAGTACAGCAACAGCCCCAGTCACATTGGGCTCAGCCTCAAGAACAAGTTCAGCAACAGCCCCAGCCACCATGGACTCAGCCTCAAGAACAAGCACAGGCCCAGCCACCATGGGTTCAACCTCAAGAACAAGTCCAGCAACAGCCCCAGCCACCTTGGGCTCAGCCTCAAGAACAAGTTCAGCAACAGCCCCAGCCACCATGGACTCAGCCTCAAGAACAAGCACAGGCCCAGCCATCATGGGTTCAACCTCAAGTTCAGCAACAGCCCCAGCCACCATGGGCTCAGACTCAAGAACAAGTTCAGCAACAGCCCCAGCCACCTTGGGTTCAGCCTCAAGAACATGTACAGCAACAGCCCCAGCCACCATGGGGTCAACAACCTCAGCCTCCACAACAGGCTTGGCCCCAGGCCCAGGCCCAGCCTCAGCCACCTTGGGTGTCATCACCTCAGCCTCCAATGAATGCATGGACACCACCACAGAGCCAGGCCCAGCCACCACAGCCACCTTGGGCCCAATCAGCCCAACCCCAACCTACAGCTCAGCCCCAACCCCATATGAATACATGGTCCCAAGCACCTGCTCAGGCTCAAGCACCTGCTCAGGCTCAGGCTCAAGCACAGCTACCCATTAATACCTGGACCCCAGATCAGAATCAGGTCCAGCCACAGTCACATTGGGCCCAAACAACTCCAACCCAATCCCCATCCCAGCAATGCTGGCAACAGCCACCTCCACAGCAGATACCCCCACAGCCACCTATGAATGCATGGGCCCCGGCTCAGGCACAGCCTCAGACACACACAAGTACCTGGGCCCCACAACCACAGCAAACCCCAGTAAATACCCAGACCCCGATGGACAGAGTGGCTCAACCTTCTCCGAAACCTGGGAATGCGCCACAAAATGCTCCCCGTTCTATTCCTCCACCTCGCCCACAGCGAATGAATTCTTACACGCTTGGAGAAAGGTCATCGTCACCCCTCATCAATCCAATGGCCAGCGTGTTGGTACCAGTGCGAGGCATGGGCTCAGCTTTGTCGATGCCGGCTGTTACAGGGAAAGGAGCTGATTTGTTCGCCAAGAGGCAGTCTCGTATGGAGAAGTATGTAGTGGATTCGGACACTGTGCTGGCAGCCACTGCACAGGCAGCCCAGCAAGCCCAGGCAGCCACTGCGCAGGAAAACAAGGCAAGGTCCACATCGCCCTCTCCCTCCGTACCTCATTCGTGGAAATATTCACCCAATTGCAGAGCTCCCCCTACATCAAATTACAACCCCATACAGTCCCCGTCCTACCCACCAGGGGCCATTAAGCAACCCCCTCCATCTAGCCCTGTGGCCAAAGCCAAGAAAGGGAAAGGCAAACCTGCCTGCAAACCCCTTGCTGTTATAGATGTCATGAAACATCAGCCGTATCAGCTCAATGCCTCCCTTTTTACATATGGCCCAGCAGTGGAGGCTGCCGAGGCTGCCAAGGCCGCTGCACCAAAGCCTGCCCCAGCCCCTGCCCCAGTCCCTCCAAACCAAAACCAAAACCAACCAATCAGTTATGAGCAACTTTCCCCTGTCCAGCCGGCTGGACCAATGAATTCTGCCTATCCACAGCAGCCCCAGCAGCCCTATGGGATGCCCCCTCAACCACACATGCACGATAGTCCCTACCACCAAGTCCCACTTAATGCTTACCAGCCACCTAATAACCCCTACCAGCAAGCTCCTGCTGGCCCTTACCAACAACCATATAATCCCCTTTACCAACAAGCCCCTCCAGCCGCTTATCTACCCCAGCACCATCCCCAGCCCCAAGCTCCAAACTCTTCCTACCAACCGACCCCCCAAGGTCCATATCAGCCAGCCCATAGCCCCCCTTACCAAGCAGCACCCCAAGCTCCCTACCAGCCACTACCTCCCAGTACCTATGTGGTCCCCAGCTTTCCGATAGCGGCAAAGCCTGAGTCCATCTCTGGGGGCAGCACCGCTCCAAAGCCCAGGTTCATGGCCAAAAAGAGTTCAGCCCAGGTATGGAAGCCAGCACCTGTGGAGAAAGAGTGAATTTGATAGGATGACTAAGTGATATTTGCTTGAAACAACATAAGATCTAGTTAAAATAGACATTCATACAAATGCAATATATTCATAGAAGGCTTTTAAGATGGCTTTTCTAAATATTTTACAGCCAACATATTTTTTTAAATGATGTCACAATATGACACATTTTAGAATGTCAAATATCATAAAGTTCGGATGTAGTTTTCCACCAGCTAAGCAAAGCTTTTCAAAGTTTGTTTCTTAGCATTAATGCAATGCAAAACACATTGAACATGAAGTATATGATATTGGTATAGCTTATTACTTACCCGAGCCAACAAAAATGATCAAATGTAGATTTTCAGGAAAGCCATGAAATGCATTCAATGGACTTATGATGTGAATCAGTGTTGATTCATCGGAGTCTGTGAGCAGGCATTGACAGAATGTGAACAGGTGAGTGTTTATTGCTGAGAAAAAAATGGAAATGAGAGTAGATTGAAAGGTGATTTAAGAAAATGTTGGTTGATGAGTACTAAGGAGGTGCCTGAGCGAGTGCTAATTTTGAGAATCTCTTCTGCAATATCAACAGTGTATTTGTTAGCTGTTAAGATGTGCAATAATGGTTTGTCAAAATTGACCTTGATGACAAAGAGAAGACTAAATGATTAGTAGAGACTAAAGAGGTTTAAAACATGGTAAGGGAGACCAGGACTGGTCAGTTGAAATATATTTAGAGACAAGTTTGAGAACTGTCTGACTTTATTTGACATATTCTCCTGAGACCCAGTTTTAGATCATTTATACTTTTTTCATTAAGTTTATTAAGTTTTTGGGGTGAAGAAAAGAAACATGTCAAAGGATGTTCACTGTAGTGGCCATTAGGACTGTGTTGTTAGTAAATATGAAAAAATATTAACGATTACAGTAAGTGGGGGCAGTAGGTAAAGAACATTGTTTAGCTCTTATTTAATGTCACATATGATTACATTGCTCTAAAACTCAACAAACTATTCCTGAGATATTTACCTATTAGAAACCATTTGAATATCAAACTCACAAAAATGATAATTGTACAATTACAGACACTTACTATGAAATGTGCTAATTGTGATGGTAGGCATTTTGAAGAACCATAAAGAAAAAAATGATCAAGGTGACACCCCCACACATGTTATCATTGGAAAGCCCAGAATGTCCTCTCAAAGGTACAACAGGATCTACCACAGTGGCATGTATGGCCTAAGAGATACGGACCAAAAACAAATGTCCATTAGAGAGGATGAAAATGAATTCCTGGATCTTAGGAGGATATGTATGGTTTGTATGTATAGTGAAATTATTTCGATTTGGTGGATATAATGCTCATATGCTATAATGAATAGGAAACCTGCCAAAATAATGTTCACAGAAAAATATTCATAAATTACATTGCAAAAAGTGAATGTATTGTATTTTATGGAAGTATATAGGTAACTGCCAAAATAAAGGAAACACGAGTAAACTAGGGATACAAAGTATATTGAAAGCATGTGCTTCCACACAGGTGTCGTTCCTAAGTTCATTAATAAGAAATGTTCATCTCATCATGCATAAGGTCATGTATAAAAATGCCCAGTTGCCCATTATTTTGGCTACCATGGCTAGAAGAGATCTTAGTGACTTTGAAAGAGGGGTCTCAAAGGAGCATGGGGGGTTTAAAGGGTGTGTGTGTGTGTGTCTGGCCCCCATCTCTGAGAGGTGGAATGTACTTGGACGAATGTAGGATTTAGCTCGTGTACAATTTCCTTCAGCGTCTTCCAAAGACCCTACTTGAATGGTTTGGTTTTATTTTAAACTTTTTACCAGCTGTTGCGTCATGTTAGGTTCCTACATTTAAACTGTCCCAATGTCACAGATTATATGTTTGTGTGTAGTGAGAGCTGTTGGTTTGGGAGGGTTAGTCGGCTTGTATTTCACCTACACGAATGGCAGTCACGCACTACCTCTCTAGCTTTGGCCTACAAATTATTGTCTTTTCTCACTTTTCTGATTTCAGCTTTGCATCCTTTTTCTATGTTTCTGTCCACCTGCTCTTTGATTTTACATAATGCCAAAAACAAACATCATTAAAGGGATATTTAAATAAGCACAGTTACAGAAAATAGGTGAGCTAGGATGAAACCACCCTGAAATGTTAAAGGTATCATTTCGTATAGGGCTGCTTCCTTTCGTTCTTCAAGTTGTTTCTTTTTCATTTTCTTTTGTGTGTTTCTTCTCCATAGTGCACTTTCTGTAAGATTCACATCGGTGCAATTAAAATGTATTTTACCCTTCTGTTTGCGTTTCCTTGGTTGGTCTCTTCTGCATGCATTGTTTAGATCCCGTTCTGTTTGTTACTCTTTACTTTTCCTCTATACCTTCTTTATGCTTGGCACAACATTGTCCCCACCTTGTCACCACTTCACCCTATTTTCTGTACGAAACAAATGACCACACCCACACAATTAAAATATGTATTCATTGTTTTGTTACTTCTTTACTCAAATATGACAACGGATGGATTGTAGGTTTAGATTTACAAAACTGCAACACATCTTGGACTATTTTCAGTCATAGCAAAATACAAATCATACTTTCAATAATCACAGCCGAAGGGACTTTGAGAACATAGAGACAACTAGAACAGAGGAGAAGAAACTTGTGCTGGTAATCCATGTCACCTTCTAAACAACTGACATGTTTATTGGCATAGCCAACATGATTTTGTACTGTCAGAGTGGATATAGCTACCACTGTTACCACTGGGTTTTATTATTGTAAATTCAATGGATAGCCAACCACTTTCCAATAATAGCTCACTGCTCGCCTTCTATAAAAGCCTTGTAACCAGCCAGCTGCCCCTGCTTAGAAATCGGATATGTTCCTCACCCAAACTCCAGAGTTATCTAGAATGCTAGGAAAGTGCTCAAAAGGCACATTCCCATCCCTGAACGCATGGTCACTGATTCTGCATCAAGGGTATTTCGATCTTTGACGACCTCATCGAATTGGAGCTTGGAGTGACCTCTTTGGATAAGATTGGAGGATGAGCAAAGCTGTGACCTAAGTGTTTACCCGTCAGTCTTGCATCATCACGTCGTTTTGGGATCCATGTTAGAGGGGTTGTCAAGGGGATGTCATCTGTTTAGAGGGAGTCTTAATATCAATCGGTGCCCAGAGCAGGCTGCAGGAACAGGCTATATCGGGTGGAAATTTGATCCCTACTTGAATGACCTGACCTGAAGTCCTGTCCTGGCCTGTTGGCTACACCTGCTTCTTAATCTCATGTAGATTTATGTATTTTATGCATGCTAAGGAATACTTATTTAGATGGATGGCAGCTAGTCTAACACTTAAGAGTGTTGGTTTAAAAGTTGCTGGTTCGAATCCCAGTGACGACTAGGTGAACAATCTGTCGTTGTGCCCTTGAGCAAGGCACTTAACCACAATTGCTTCTGTAAATCGCTCTGGATAAGACGGTCTGCTAGATGACTAGATTTGAAATGTAAAATGTGTTCTACTTGCTTGTCCATTTTAATTACTGTATAGACCTCTGTATGAGTTACGGGAAAGTCACAATCAAGACTAAAACTGGCTGGCTTATAGCTAAGGAATGGGAGAGTTCTAGAATGAACAGAAATGCATTTGTTGATGCACAACGTGTTTCCTGGTAGATTGATTGAGACAAGACCCAAAAATGTGTATGTTGTTCACACATTATGTCTTTGCCAACAAATGCCCTCATCTCAGTATTTTTCATCTCAGGTAGTCAACAGGTAGTAACAGACAGAGCTTGCTTATAAACCAGTGACGTAGGAGCCAAGTGGAAAACATAGAAAATATCAAATCCATTTGTAGCACTATCACGACAGACCAGGAAACTCTCTCTCCAATGGCCCCAGTTGCCATGACATCATCAAATTCCTAACGGTGACACGCAATGCTAACTGGACTTCCCAATGGTGTGGTAGAGCCAGACTCAATGGTGCCCATCTAAGTTTGACCTTCCATTCCCTACCGTCACCCCCTCCAACCCAAGGCAGACACCCAAGCGTCCCTGGCTGTGGCTGGGAATCAGCGATTAGTTCATGCCTCCCCCCCACCCAACCCCCCACACACACATTCGGCAAATGTGACAAATACAATTTGATTTGATTTATTCATATTCTACCCACATTTAACAACTGTCATTCTGTTCATATACATTTTTGATACATTATGAATAAGTAAACTTAAGCTATGGGTTAGCAATGGAAAACAAATAGAAAAGTTAAATAGAACACGCCACAACAGTGGGATATTTCTTTTCCATTTTTCCAATCATTTTCAAAATCTCTCAATCTCCTACTGGGTCATTCCATGTCATTTCAGCAACCCATGACACCCACCATCTCGGATTGTTCTGAAATCGTTTCTGTAGTTAGAAACAGATAAGATAGGCATTCCGGAAACATTATTTTGTTGAAATATAATTGATCTCTGAGACATTAAGCTAACTGATTGCACCCAAATTGGCAATTTCAATTTATAGGACTCATGTAATATTCAATAACTATAGTACCTAACATCCAATTTGGACCCAACAAAAATTCTAACAATAACCACATTTCTATCCACTGTTATGCGATAAAGTCATACCGTATAAAAAAAATCAACAGCTGTGATGGAGATAATTTGTTAATTCGACATGAACCAAAATATAAACACAACATGTAAAGTGTTGGTCCCATGTTTCATGAGCTGAAATAAAAAATCCCAGAAATGTTCTATATGCACAAAAAATGTATTGATCTCAGATTTTGTGCACAAATTTGTTTACATCCCTGTTCGTGAGCATTTCTCCTTTGCCAAGATAATCCATCTACCTGACCTTTGTGGCATATCAAGAAGCTGATTAAACAGCATAATCATTACACAGGTGCACCTTTTTCTGTGACAATAAAGCCACTCTTAATTTTTTAAAAATGTTTATTTAACTAGGCAAGTCAGTTAAGAACAAATTCGTATTTACTATGACGGCCTACTGGGGAACAGTGGGTTAACTGCCTTGTTGTCACATGTGCTCCCTCTCTGGCCTCTAGGTCACCAGGCTGCTAGTTATGGCGCACACCTGTCACCATCGTTACGTGCACCTGCCCGTCATCCAACTCACCTGGATTCCATCACCTCCCTGATTCCATTCCATATACTTGTCACTCATTACACAGGTTCCTTCCCCAGACGTTATTGTTTCTGTTCCTGTGTTATTCGTGTTTCTTATTTTGTGTTGTGTTTATTAAAACACTCCCTCCGTGAACTTGCTTCCTGACTCAGCGCGCTACTTTACCTTGTCAGCTCGGGGATTCGATCCAGCAATGTTTCGGTTACTGGCCCACCGCTCTAACCACTAGGCTACCTGCTGCCCTTAATGTGCAGTTTTGTCACACAACACAATGCCACAGATGTATCAAGCTTTGGGGGAGTGTGCAATTGGCATGCTGAGCTGTTGCCAGATAATTAAATGTTCATTTCTTTACCATTTATTCTCCCCCAATGTCATTTTAGAGAATTTGGCAGTATGGGCAGGAATAAGCTACGGACAATGAACACACTTGCATTTTATCGATGGCAATTTGAAGGAACAAAAACACTGTGACGAGATTCTGAGGGACATTTTTGTTCAGTATAATAACCATCATATCAAAGTTAACTTGGAGTCATGTGATGAAATGGTGTGTGGTCCTCCCACTACCACTCAGGAAACCATGCACTTTACTAGGCTACAGATGAAATAACTTATGATGAACTTCACAGGGTGGTGAAGGGTGATCTTGATGCTCCTTTCCAATAAATATAGAGGGTAAGATTCTGGTGACATGATGATCGATGATTGACTGCTGTTTGACAAATAAGAATCCATAATAATCTCATCCTGTAGACTAGCCTACCCACATTGTATCTGCGAGTTGTTGGTTAGAGCGCACGTGCCAAGACCAGAGTAGGCACATTTTAGTATATTCACATAAAAATCTGTTGCCAATTGGATGGAAACCTAGCTATTGAGTAAGACATGAGGAATCCAAAGAAGTGGGCAAAAGCCATACACGGATCCCCACACCAATCCAACCCAAACAACGAGTATATAGTATCAATTCTCTATGTTTGAAAGGTAGTATGGAGCTGCAGCTTGGAGTATTGTTTCTATCAAATCAAATCCCCCAAAAATTGTCACATGCGCCGAATACAACAGGTGTAGACCTTACCGTGATCTTGCAGAGTTACTCCACCACAAGAGTTGCATTTGGCGAAAGGCATGGCACAAGCCTACTCAAGCTGACTGGCTATCGTTCAGGCAAATTAGAAATAAGTGCACTCAGGCTATCCGGAAGGACAAAGTTAGTTACTTTAAGGAGCAGTTCTCTCTCTATGGGTCTAACTCCAAGAAATTCTGGAAAACAGTTAAAAACCTGGAGAATAAACCTTCCTCCTCACAGCTGCCCATGTCCCTTAATGATGATGATGTGGTTGTTACTGACAAGAAGTACATGGCTGAGCTCTTTAATCACCATTTTATTAAGTCAGGATTCCTATTTGACTCAGCCATGCCTCCTTTCACGTGCACCATTTCCTCTCTCCCACCCCTTCTAATGCAACCATCCCCGATGCTTCTCCCTCCTTTTCCCCTGTCTCGCTTTCTACCTGCAGGCAGTCACTGAGTCCGAGGTGCTAAAGGAGCTCCTTAAACTTGACCTCAAAAAAACATCTGGATCAGATGGTTTAGATCCTTTCTTATTTAAGGTTGCTGCCCCTTTAATTGCCAAGCCTATCTCTGACCTTTATAACCTGTCTCTCCTCTCTGGGAAGGTTCCATTGCTTGGAAGGCAGCCACAGTTCGTCCTTTATTTAAAGGGGGAGATCAGGCTGATCCTAACTGTTATAGGCCTATTTCTATTTTGCCCTGTTTATCAAAAGTGTTGGAAAAACTTGTCAATAATCAACTGACTGGCTTTCTTGATGTCTATAGTATTCTCTCGGGTATGGAGACATCACTGCACTCTATACTCCTCTGTAAACTGGTCATCTTCTGTATACCTGTCGCAAGACCCACTGGTTTTTGCTTATTTTTAAAACCCTCTTAGGCCTCACTCCCCCCTATCTGAGATATCTACTGCAGCCCTCATCCTCCACATTCAACACCCGTTCTGCGAGTCACATTCTGTTAAAGGTCACCAAAGCACACACATCCCTGGGTCGCTCCTCTTTTCAGTTCGCTGCAGCTAGCAACTGGAACGAGTTGCAACAAACACTCAAACTGGACAGTTTTATCTCAATCATCTTCATTCATTCTTAATCATGGACACTCTTACTGACAGTTGTGGATGCTTTGTGTGATGTATTGTTGTCTCTACCTTCTTGACCTTTGTGTTGTTGACTGTGGCCAATAATGTTTGCACCATGTTTTGTGCTGCTACCGTGTTGTGTTCGTACCATGTTGTTGTTATGTTGTGTTGCTACCATGCTGTGTTGTCATGTGTTGCTGCCTTGCGTCTCTCTTTATGTAGTGTTGTTTTGCCTCTCCTGCTGTGATGTGTGTTTTGTCCTATATTTATATTGTTTTTATTGTTTATTTTAATCCCAGGCCCTCGTCCCCACAGGAGGCCTTTTGCCTTTTGGTAGGCCATCATTGTGAATAAGAATTTGTTCTTAACTGACTTGCCTAGTTAAATAAATGTTAAATAGAATAAATGAACAAAAACCGTGAAATGCTTACTTTACAAGCCCTTAACCAACAATGCAGTTCGAGAAATAGAGTTAAGACAAAATTAGCTAAATAAACAAATGTAAATAGCCCAGGTGGCCATTTGATTAATTGTTCAGCAGTCTTATGGCTTGGGGTTAGAAGCTGTTAAGGAACCTTTTGGACCTAGACTTGGTGGTACAGTACCGCTTGCCGTGCGGTAGCAGAGAGAACTGTCTATGACTTTGGTGACTGGAGTCTTTGACCATTTTTGGGGCATTCCTTCCTTCTGAACAATATATTCTCAGTACATTTGGTGAGTTTTTTTTACCTGTTCAGAGAAATTAGGGTTTATGAAATTAGGGTTTATGTCCTATCCTATATCCTGATATATATCCTATATCCTGATATTGCCAGGTTCTGACCACTAGATGGTGCTGTTCCTGCTATTAGGTGATTTTTAAAGAACCCCCCCCTCCCACTATTGTTAAAGGGTTAGTTCACTCAAATCACAAAACACTTAATGGTTAATCGTTAACCAGTCGATGGAAAAAGTATGACAGCAACCCATGCTTTGGTTTTGTTTACTTGGCCACTGTTTAAAAAGTAACTTTTCAGCATTTGTGGCACAAATCCAACTCAAGTCAATAGTACCTATATTAGCCCTTTCACACTTCATTTTCAAATCATCTATAAGTAACATCATTGAGTTACACAATACATTTGTTGATACAGGAAGTGTGAAAATATAGGTACAATTGAGTTGCATTGGATTTGTGACACAAATGCTAAAAAGTTAGCATTTGAAACAGTGGCCATGTAAACAAAACCAAAGCATGGGTTGCTGTCATACCTGTTCCATTGACTGCTTACAAGAAAACCAATATGTAATTTGGGTGAACTATAAAAAATAATCACCTAATTTCAGGATCAACACAATCTAGTGGTCAGTACCTGGTAATATCAGTATGAGACATAAACCCAACAACTTCAATTACTAATTTCTTTGAACAGTGGGAAAAATCATTACAAAACTACAAAAGCCAGCCACACCAATGTGTCAGAGGAAACACCGTCCAGCTGGCGACCGAAGTCAGCTTGCTGGCGCCTGGTCCTCCACAAGGAGTCGCTAGAGTGCGATGGAACAAGGAAATTCCGTCCGGCCAAACCCTCCCGAACCCAGACGACACTGGGCCAATTGTGCACTGCCTTATGGATCTCCCGGTCACAGCCGGCTGTGACACAGCCTGGGATTGAACCCAGTTCTGGAGTGACACCCCAAGCACTGCAATGCCTTAGACCACTGCGCCACTCGGGAGGCCATACAAATCCTCTTTAACATCATTCTTAGAATAAATATGAGTTTACATTGTCTACTAATCTAGTTAAGCCCATTCATATGTGTCCCAGTCCAAATAATGACAGCTGGATCACAAAGACAGCTGGATCTTGGATTCCTCCTACAGCTTACAGGATATCTTGACTAAACAAGTTATTAATTGAATTTCGCCCTAAAATTACTCACATTTTGCTGCAAT
Source organism: Oncorhynchus kisutch (assembly GCF_002021735.2). NCBI lineage: Eukaryota > Metazoa > Chordata > Actinopteri > Salmoniformes > Salmonidae > Oncorhynchus > Oncorhynchus kisutch. The sequence continues at coordinate 24,199,914 of NC_034189.2, read as the reverse complement.
TGACTTCACTCTCTTGCTGTCCTATGAGTCACAAGTTTCTATAGGAGCTGATCTTATTGGCTGTTTTTACACATATTCACCAGATGGCAGCACGCTCCCATCTGAGCGGTTTACAGGAAGACTGTTTGGATCATACAAGAGACGCTGCCGGCATTGCCCACTCGACACATTTCCTCCGCCTGGGCAGGCATTCTAATGGGGACTTAAAAGGACCCTGGTCTTTGATACGAGAGGCACAAGATAACAGCCATTGGGGAGATTTGCTGACTCATTGAGATACCTTAAAAGTGAAGCATGTAATCCACGAAGCCAGTCAGATCCAATTGAAATAAGCTAAATGTGACTTTCAATGGAAACACATACTCATAAGCCAATTGTTCTGAGAAATCCAAAGACCAAAGTGTTGGAATTGAGACAATAGAAAATGGTGAAGTAGCCTCCTTGAGTAGTCGTCCTCTATTGATTGTGGTAGTTTTCTTCTTTTAGAACATTGCAGCATGAATCTTAACTCCTAAAAGATTCTGATTACCAAAATACTCCTCATATGATGTAGGACTAATGCTGTGTTATTTCCATTTACTCAAGAGAACACAAACAAATGATTTATAACATAACTAATGGGGGTTCTAAACATCTAATTGCTTTAGTTAGGTTCTCGATTTAATAATAATAATATACCACATCAAAAATATTACTTGAAAGATGACCTAACATAAGTTTTATAGTTACACATTCTTGTGCTGCATGAGATTGAAGAGCATACTGGAGATTATATGTGGATTTTAAATGCTCAAAGGAAGCTCTCAAAATTTGTCGAAGACATTTTCAAAGTTAAACTCTGCTATTTGCTAGTAGACAGACAAGAATATCAAAATCTGCCTCTGTCTGAAGTAAACATGTCTGAATGTCCCTTTTCCAGGAGTTTGGCCGGAGCTACAAACTGTCCCCACCCGCCGCCAAAGCACCATCGCTGGGCCTCCGGTCATCGTCTGGATCCCCCTTTCCCTCATACAAACCCCTGGTACAGGCCTCGGCTGCTCAGGCCCCCCCGGGGAGGCAGACGTCATGGCTGGACAGGAGTCACAAGCCTCCTTCCCCCTGGGAGGCCGCAGCTCACCACCCCATGGGCCTGGTTGACGAGGCCTTCGCCTTCCAGAACCTCCAGCAGGCCATCGCCTTCAACGTTCGCTCGGCTGCCCAGCGCAAGCTCCTCCCTGAGCCCCCTGCCGAGTGGAAGGCTAGGGTGTCTGACGACCCTCCCAGGAAGACTGAGGTATGGAACCCGAACCAAAGATGGAACAAGAGACAGAGCTGGGGTCAGAGCCAGGGTCAGAGCCAGGGTCAGAGCCAGGATCAGAGTCGGAGTTACAGCAGAGTTATGCCTCCGTTCCTGTCCCCGACCAAGAGCATAGCTTCGGCCCCCACTGGTCCGACTGGCTACAGGTCCCTGCCCAGACAGTGGCAGCCACAGAGGTCCCTGACGGAGACCAACATCGGGCCCTCTGGGGCTATTCATGGGTACGGAAGGCCCCTTGGGGGCCAGCAGGAGCCGAGCTACAGATCTGTGTACCACACTAACTGGAGCTGGAGACGCTAGAGGCAGACAAACATGATGGTTACTTCATAACAAGACCAAAAAGTAACTCCAGGATATTCAGATGAAGCTGGTAATTGTGGCCATATATATCACCATTAAATAAAACTTGGGACAATGGGATAACACATTGATTGAGGAGAGTGAGGGGCTAGCTATTATGTTTGTGATGTGTATAGGAGAGAGTTTAAGAGGGAGGTCTGTTTTAGATCTGCTTATTCGGTTTCACTGAGAATACTGCTAGGAGTATACAGATGATGACATTCCCGCACCAGAATTTAGTTGAGAGAGACAAACTGTTGCATTGCATTCAAGTGCGCATAAATGCCAGACAGATTAAGCCAGTAAATGTTTTGGTATTGGGGACACTGTCAATGATGGTTCTATTTCAGCAAATGGGCCACTATTGAGTTGAACTTTATCAAGTTTTCATTGGACAAAAATCAATGAGTGATTGACGGTGCAATTCCACCCTTCTTTTTGCTTCAGAGGCTTTCATTTCATCCAACACTGTGAGGCGATAGTGGCATTCAAAGTAAGTGAAATCAATAGTATTTCTTTAGAGGACGTAATGGGCATAAAGTATGTTGTAAGGCAGAATGTGTAATTGGCATGTATAAAAATGAAAGGATAGGAGTAATGAATGGACAGGTACACTGAACAAAATATAAACGCAACATGTGAAGTGTTGGTTCTATGTTTAATGAGCTGAAATAAAATAACCGAGAAATGTTCCACATGCACAAAAACTTATTTCTCTCAAATTTTAGTGAGCATTTCTCCTTTGCCAAGATAATCCATCCACCTGACAGGTGTGGCATAACAAGAAGCTGATTAAACAGCATGATTATTACACAGGTGCATCTTATGCTGGGGACAATGAAAGGCCACTCGAAAATGTGCAGTTTTGTCACACAACACAATGCCACAGATGGCTCAAGGTTTGATGTAGCATGCAATTGGCATGCTGACTGCAGGAATGTCCATCAGAGTTTTTGCCAGATAATATGATGTTAATCTCTCTACCATAAGCCACCTCCAAGATTGTTTTAGAGAATTTGTCAGTACTTCCAACCGGCTTCACAACCGCAGACTACGTGTATGGCGTTGTGGAGGTGAGTGGTTTGCCGATGTCAACGTTGTGAACAGAGTGATGTATGGTGGAGGTGGGGTTATGTTATGGGCAGGCATGGGCAGACAACGAACACAATTGCATTTTATCGATGGCAATGTAAATGCACAGAGATACTGTGACGAGATTCTGAGGCTCATTGCTGTGCCATTCATCTGCCGCCATCACCTTATGTTTCAGCATGATAATGCATGGCCTCTTGTCACAAGGATCGGTACATGATTCCTGGAAGCTGAAAATTTGAGTTCTTCCATGGCCTGCATACTCACCAGACATGTCACCCATTGAGCATGTTTGAGATGCTCTGGATTGATGTGTTCCAGTTCCTGCCGATATCCAACAATTTAGCACAGCCATTGAAGTGAAGTGGTACAATATTCCACAGGCCACAATCAACAGCCTGATCAACTTGATGCGAAGGAGATGTGTTGCCCTGCATAAGGCAAATGGTGGTCACGCCAGATACTGACTGGTTTTCTGATCCACGCCCCTACCTTTTTTTTAAGGTACTGTGTCAGTGGCCAACAGATGAATATTTGTATTCCCAGTCATGTGAAATCAAATAGATTAGGGCCTAATGAATTTATTTAAATTGACTGATTCCTTATATGAATTGTTACTCAGTAAAATCTTTGAAATTGTTGCATGTTGCGTTTGTATTTTTGAAAAGTATATATTTGTGTCAAAGACCTTGAATGCTGTGTGAAGTATACCTGCTATGTTTGCTGTGCATCATACAGATCACCCACTCTCACCAATGAACACAAGGCAAGGCAAGTGTGAAATTGCGGTGCAGTACAATAATGTGCGTCGACAAGCTAAAACCTAGTACGATAGCGTTAGTTGATAGGACACTAAAGCTGTGAGAAACACACAGCATAACACAGGTGCTACGATAGTGGTTGGTGGCGTTAGACACAAAAGGGTCAGGTTTGATGGTTTTATGATGTTGAAGTTCAACTGTGGATATATTTACATTGCATCCTGATTTTTGTGGTGTTTGTGTACTCGCATGTCTTGTCAAACTAAATGTGTCAATATGATGCTGGGAAATGCTTAGGGAGTCAATTAAAGCCAAGAAAACCATTTTACATCCAGAGCAAGGAGCTATGGACACAGGGCTGAATACTGATCTGGGATATAAATCACATCTCAAACATCCACATAAATCATAAATATTTAGGTAAGTCCTTTAGAAGACTTTACATAAATATATCAAGGCCAAGATTTTAACACTTACTGCATAGTGAGAAGAAATACTGCTGATGCATTATGGGTCTAAACCAGGCTTAAAACTTGGGAAATGGATAAATCTATAACTCAGCAAGTTGGGAAGACAGGTTATTAAGTACGCTCTCCACTTAGAGATATCAATTCATTATTTTCTCTGGCTGCCTTTTATGTACTACATGAACATGTGGCAGAGAACAAGGGTTGTGTCACAAATGGCACCCTATTCCCTATATAGTGCACTACATTTGACCAGGGTAGATCGGGGGCTCTGGTCAAAAGTAGTGAACTATATAGGAAATGAAGGGGAGAGCATCAAGCTCTCTAGTTTATCTAACAGGACATTCTTTCTCCTGCAAGATATTTATCCAAGTGATTACACTGTGGGCACCTGGAAAAAATCATCTCCAGGTATGTAACAGTGTTAACACCAGGCACATTAGAGAGAATAGGGGGATGGAAATTATGTTCTTGGACTTTGATATTTGCTGTTGTCCGTGGCTGGTGAGAAATAGGCTTCGAGCAAATAGATAATGTAGAATAAAGTAGAAAATGAATGATTGTATGTTAATTATTTGGTCATGGATGTGTATGAAGTTGAAATTGTGAGATACATCACATGCGTTGTCTGTGTTACTTATTTCTTTCATTATTTTTCTCTCATAGCAGGCCTACCAACTGTATGTGTGAATGCGATGGATCAAATTCTGAATGTTCATGTATCATCTCTTATTATTGCAAGATTTGAAATTCTTGTCTCACAGAGTGAACACTAATATCTCTCTATCATGTGATTTTAGATGCCCACTGTATTTGTGGCATCAGCAATGATATGTTTGAGTGATAGTGATGTATTCATGGTTTTTCTTTTTTGTTTATTTTACACAAACACTTTCTGTCCAAACAATTAGCTAATGTCTGTTTGAACTGTATAATTCCGAAGTTCAAAGTGTTCTTTTCGTTGATTTGGATTTCTTCATTGGATTTCAGTAGGCTACTATTCTGAGCTGTATGAGGCATATTGGAAAATAAAAAAGCATTGGCCTACTGACTAAGTATTTGTATTGTTGTGTTGTTGTGGGACTGACATGTTTCTGCAGACTGGTCTCATAGACTAGACTTAACATACTAAACGCAAATCCGGGACACTCAAATTAGTATGATATGTTACTTTTGATATGCTTACATAAGATAGAACAGTGGTCACCAACCGAAAATGTGTGTTCTCCCTCCTTCCACTCACGCTACAACTAACACTGCAGCTGCACTGAATGACTATAGCAAAGTGTTCCGATAAGCTTGCGTTATTATTAACGGATTGCTGCTCCCTCCCTCCCCTCAGACTGACCATCAGATGCAGGCCATCAAATTAAACTAATTATTATGCTCACTCAGCTGTGCCTCACAGGTAAATACTACAAATTATCTATGATCATATACCTACATTTTTAAAAATATAACTTCAAAATTATATAAGAACAACATTGGCAGGGCAATTCAAGCAAAGACAATATGCAGTGAAAATGTATTGGGCCTATAGCCTACTGCACAAACCTCATCGCTACAGAACTGTTTTTAATTGGTTAATGTTGCATAGGCTTATGTTTTTTAAGTCATGTTTTAAAAGGTCTGAGCGGGATGTTAAAGCTTGGTTGGAAATGGGTCTTCCAAATGGACAATGACCCAAAGCATACTTCCAAAGTTGTGGCAAAATGGCTTAAGGACAAAGTCAAGGTATTGGAATGGCCATCACAAAGCCCTGACCTCAATACTCTAGAACATTTGTGGGCAGAACTGAAAAAGCATGTGTGAGCAAGGAGGCCTACAAACCTGACTCGTTACACCAGCTCTGTCAGGACGAATGGGACAAAATTCGCCCAATTTATTGTGGGAAGCTTGTGGAAGGCTACCTGAAACATTTGACCCAAGTTAAACAATTTAAAAGCAATGCTGCCAAATACTAACTGAGTGTATGTAAACTTCTGACCTGCTGGGAATGTGACAAAATAAATAAAAGCTGAAATAAATCATTCTCTCTACTATTATTCTGACATTTCACATTCTTAAAATAAAGTGGTGATCCTAACTGACCTAAGACAGGGAATTTTTATTCTGATTAAATGTCAGGAATTGTGAAGATGTATGAAGGTGTATGTAAACTTCCGACTTCAACTGTACATACTGCTTAAAGCTATCCAGACTAAAACTATTATGTTTGTAAATGATATGACAATGGTTATAACCATTTGGTTTATCAAAAATCTTAGGTGTTTGTTTGAAGAGTGATTCAATTGGTTTCAGAATAGTAGCTCCTCCTTGTGACCAGCATGTGAGGCAATACCTCGTATCTTTATAGTGACTGGGTGTATTGATACACCATTCAAAGTGTAACTAATAAATTCACCATACTCAAAGGAATGGAAAACCTCCCTGGTCTTTGTGGTTGAATCTGTGGTTGAAATTCAAAGCTCAACCGAGGGACATTACAGATAATTGTATGTGTGGGGTACTTAGATGAGATAGTCATTCAACTTCTTATGTGACTTAAGCAAATTTCTATAACTGAACTGTTTTAGGCTTGCCTTAACAAAGGGGTTGAATACTTATTGACTCAAGACATTTCAGCTTTTTATTTTTAATTAATACAATTTTGATAAACATAATTCCACTTTGATGTTATGGGGTATTGTGTGTAGGCCAGTGACAAAAACAAAATCTAAATTCAATTAATTTTAATTCAGGCTGTAACACAACATATGGAAAAGGTCAAGGGGTGTAATTACTTTCTCAAGGCACTGTATATCAACATCCTTCTTGTCAATTCAAATATCCCATGTTGCTGCTGTCAATTGTGAGCAGCACATTTAACACTGCATTCAGTCTGAACTGAACCCTAGAATATGCAGCAGGAGGACATCATTACACAGGTGATAAAAAGGTGGCAGAAACAGTACACCACAATACTTTTAAATGTTTTACTCTGTCTAGAAGTGATCAAATCAGGAGAAGAACAAGTGAAGGAAGCAGCATAGGGAAAATAAGTTCCAAAATGTCCAAAGTTGAGGGACGATGGGACATAAAATATAGTGTGGAATAAGTAGTAGCTAGAGGGATGGTTGGCCATGGATTAAACATAAAATGGTGTGCTGGTGTGCTTCTGCACCCCTTTTAGGTTATTGTCTCAAATATCAATTCCATGTCCAGTCATACTCGGGGTCTCAGCGTGTGTTCCTGCATTCTTTCCCTATCAGTTGCAGCATTAAAATCGTGGTCATCGTGTGTCTGTGAATCACAACTTTAAAGACGAAAAGTGATCACAGCATTTCCATAAATTGAGTCATACACTATAGAATTTAAGCAATGACAACAGTATTTTGTTGACAACATGGTGGTTCACACTGTGTGTGAATGATGGAATAGTAGGTCCATTTGAGTTTGTTTGGTCACTTAGGCCTGCACATCAACCAGTACTGGGGCCATTGGAGACTTGGGATGCTTGCTTTCAAAATGCTGCTTGAATGTTTTTGGGTTTGCGTCTGTAAAGATCAATTACAAAATGGAGGACGTTCATCTGTGGCTTATATTGAATTCAAAGTTGACGCAAATTATAAGCTAAGCAATACGATGCAACAACCTACTACACATATGAAAGACTATCACACAGGCTAGTACAATAGCCTACAAATTCATTACCAACCAACACTACTCACCCGACAGACAGGGCAGGTGTGGACCGGCGCTGCCTTGGCTGCAGTCTTCTGGTCTGCAGCTGCCCCCTTCTAAGCAGCCGCTGCCTTGGCATCAGTCAACAAATTAAACTTCAACTAAAGAGTGAAGCATGCATTATATCAATACCATATAAATTAACCCCCCCCCCCCACACCAATTATACCCAGAGTACAGAATAATGAGTTACAATGGTGGACATCTACAGATCTGAATGGCAGGAGTGTGTATAAGCTTTTATTCCAGCCCAGCTCCTACCTGATAACAAATCATAGCCTATCGCAGTGATTCGTTATGTTGATTATTTAAGTTGGGTGTTAGAGCTGGGCTGAGCCCTTCACACACTCCTGCTCTTCAGGACTTCCTGCAATGACTGAAACAGACCAAAGCAGGAGTATTGTTGAAGGTTGAAACAGCATACCTAGTTGAGAGGTGATAAGACTCAGGCACACCCATTGCTTCTGGAGTAGATAAGGTAGAAATAAGGTTTGCAATTTGGCATCAATAACATGACAGTAATTCGACCTGGAAAAACAAATGTGTGAATACCAATTCAATTAAAACCCACCACAGCAAGTAGGAATATATACAGTTACATAACCTTGCTTAGTGGCTATACTAATGATTTGCTGTCCAGAGACTAACAGCAAGTAGATCAATGTCTTCCTGCAGTAAAGTAAGTACACTGTTGACTGAAGAGATACTAAATCAGGCCATTTCTGAAACCTCTCAAAAAGCCAGACCAAAATAATGCAGTTAGCTAGGTTAGCTACATGTCAAGTACCGGAGAAGTCTAATTGAAGTAGGCTACCCACCCCTCAGCCACAGACACAAACAAACATCAAGAATGCCTAGCTTCACCATCTAAGTCAGCTAGCTAGTTAACTAGCAAGCTAGATAGTTGGTTTAGAAAAGCCAAAGAAAGAAAGCTGTTTTTATGAATTTGTCATGCATTTAAATGGATAGACAAATACACAGCTCATGTAGCCATCTAGGCAGGCTAATGTTGCTAACTAGATAGCTAACCATGAGCTAGATAACAGGTATTGTGTAAATGTTAAACTTTCCCAAGACAGTTCACATAATTGTCCATTTAAACACATTTAGCCAATTTATTATTTACTAAATTTAGCTACCATTAGATAATTAATCGAGAGATTCTTAACTGCCTCGATTCGGTAGTCTCGTCCAGATAATCATGGCCTTGGTGAGTGACGTGAAGTTTGAGACAGGCATTTCTAGGTCTGTATGATGGCCAAATTAGCAGCTAATTAACATTCAATTTTTTCGGCATCTTTTAATCAAAATGTCACAGCAGGGTAAGCCTACATGAAACACAACCCTTATTTGAAGTGTTTCTAAAGTCATGTATGGAAAAAATGATGGTGGAAAAATTGGAACCATTTCAATTTAAGGGCTTTCTTGGCATATGAAACACATGTAAACATAGTCGGAAATTTACATACACCTTAGCCAAATACATTTTAACTCAGTTTTTCACAATTCCTGACATTTAATCAGAGTACAAATTCCCTGTCTTAGGTCAGTTAGGGTCACCACTTTCTTTTAAGAATGTGAAATGTCAGAATAATAGGAAAGATAATGATTTATTTCAGCTTTTATTTCTTTCATCACATTCCCAGTGGGTCAGAAGTTTACATACACTCAATTCGTATTTGGTAGCATTGCATTTAAATTGCTTAACTTGGGTCAAATGTTTCAGATAGCCTTCCACAAGCTTCCCACAATAAGTTGGGTGAATTTTGGCACATTTTTCCTGACAGAGCTGGTGTAACTGAGTCAGGTTTGTAGGCCTCCTTTCTCGCACACACTTTTTCAGTTCTGCCAACAAATGTTCTATAGGATTGAGGTCAGGGCTTTGTGATGGCCACTCCAATACCTTTACTTTGTTGTCCTTAAGCCATTTTGCCACAACTTTGGAAGTATGCTTTGGGTCATTGTCCATTTGGAAGACCCATTTGCAACCAAGCTTTAACTTCCTGAATGATGTCTTGAGATGTTGCTTCAATATATCCACATAGTTTTCCTTCCTCATGATGCCATCCATATTGTGAAGTGCACCAGTCCCTCCTGCAGCAAAGCACCCCCACAACATGATGCTGCCACCCCCGTGCTTCACGGTTGAGATGGTGTTCTTCGGCTTGCAAGCATCCCCCTTTCTCCTCCAAACATAACAATGGTCATTATGGCCAAAGAGTTCTATTTTTGTTTCATCAGACCAGAGAACAATTCTCCTAAATGTACAATCTTTGTCCCTATGTGGAGTTGCAAACCATAGTTAGACTTTTTTTTTATGACAGTTTTGGAGCAGTGGCTTCTTCCTTGCTGTGCGGCCTTTCAGGTTATGTCGATATTGGACTCGTTTTACTGTTGATATACAGTAGATCATTTTTTACCGGTTTCCTCCATCCTTTGCTGATGTTCTGGGATTGATTCGCACTTTTTGCACCAAAGTACGTCCATCTCTAGGAGACAGAACGTGTCTCCTTCCTAAGCGGTATGACAGCTGGAGGTCCCATGGTGGTTAAACTTGCGTACTATTGTTTGTACAGATGAACGTGGTACCTTCATGTGTTTGGAAATTGCTCCTAAGGATAATCTTGTGGAGGTCTACAATTTGGTTTTGGCTGATTTCTTTTGGTTTTCCCATGATGTCAAGCAAAGAGGCACTGAGTTTGAAGGTAGGCCTTGAAATACATCCACAGGTACACCTCCAATTGACTCAAATTATGTCAATTAGCCTATCAGAAGCTTCTAAAGCCATGACACCATTTTCTGGAATTTTCCAAGCTGTTTAAAGGCACAGTCAACTTAATGTATTTAAACTTCTGACCCACTGGAATTGTGATACAGTGAATTATAAGTGAAAAAATCTGTCTGTAAACAATTGTGGGAAAAATTCCTTGTGTCATGGACAAAGTAGATGTCCTAAACCGACTTGCCAAAACTATAGTTTGTTGACAATAAAAATGTGGAGTGGTTGAAACACTAGTTTTAATGACTCCAACCTAAGTGTTTGTAAACTTCTGACTTCAACTGTAGATAACAAACAAAAGGGAAATAAACAATAAAAATGAACAGTAAACTTTACACTCACAGAAGTTCCAAAAGAATAAAGACATTTCAAATGTCATATTATTTCCACATACAGTGTTGTAACGATGTGCAAATAATTAAAGTTCAAAAGGGAAAATAAAGAAACATAAATATGGGTTGTATTTACAATGGTGTTTGTTTATCACTGGTTGCCATTTTCTTGTGGGAACAGGTCACACATCTTTCTGCTGTGATGGCACACTGTGGTATTTCACATGGTAGATATGGGAGTTTATCAAAATTGGGTTTATTTTCAAATTCTTTGTGGATCTGTGTAATCTGAGGGAAATATGTGTCTCTAATTTGGTCATAGATTTGGCAGGAGGTTAGGAAGTGCTGCTCAGTTTCCACCTCATTTTGTGGGCAGTGTGCACATTGCCTGTCTTCTTTTGAGAGTCAGGTCTGCCTACAATGTTCCTTAAGTTTGAGTCAGTCACAGTGGTCAGGTATTTTGCTCTGTTTTTTTGTTAAATCTTTCCAATGTGTCAAGAAATTATATTTTTGGTTGGGTCTAATTGTGTTGCTGTCCTGGGGATCTGTGGGGTCTGTTTGTGTTTTGTGAACAGAGCTCTAGGACCAGCTTGCTTTGGGGACTCTTCTCCAGGTTCATCTCCCTGTAGGTGATGGCTTTGTTATGGAAGGTTTGGGAAACGCTTCCTTTTAGTTGGATAGACTAGAATAGATGTATTGAAGAACTGTGAATGTTGTTCAATACACCCTGAACATCATGAATCTTCGGCATTTGTAATACCCCAGTTTTACTTTCGGATCATGTCTCCTAAACGTTTGAACGATTATATCATAACATTTGTAACAACTTGATGATTTAAAAGGTGCAATCTGCAATTGACACAATAACAAAGTGGGAAACCCGCTTTGGTTTTGGTAAAGCGCTGAGCGATGGGTCTGGATGGGTCTGGATGGGTCTGGAGAAATGGAACCACTCTCAGATTCATAGACAGAGCCATGGATGCATGGACAGGGTTGTGCCGTGGCGGAGATCTTTGTGGGCTATACTCGGCCTTGTCTGAGGATGGTAAGTTGGTGTTTGAAGATATCCCTCTAGTGGTGTGGGGGCTGTGCTTTGGCAAAGTGGGTGGGGTTATATCCTTCCTGTTTGGCCCTGTCCGGGGGTGTCCTCGGATGGGGCCACAGTGTCGCCTGACCCCTCCTGTCTCAGCCTCCAGTATTTATGCTGCAGTAGTTTATGTGTCGGGGGCTAGGGTCAGTTTGTTATATCTGGAGTACTTCTCCTGTCCTATTCGGTGTCCTGTGTGGATTTAAGTGTGCTCTCTCTAATTCTCTCTTTCTCTCTTTCTTTCTCTCTCTCGGAGGACCTGAGCCCTAGGACCATGCCTCAGGACTACCTGACATGATGACTCCTAGCTGTCCCCAGTCCACCTGGCCGTGCTGCTGCTCCAGTTTCAACTGTTCTGCCTTATTATTATTCGACCATGCTGGTCATTTATGAACATTTGAACATCTTGGCCATGTTCTGTTATAATCTCCACCCGGCACAGCCAGAAGAGGACTGGCCACCCCACATAGCCTGGTTCCTCTCTAGGTTTCTTCCTAGGTTTTGGCCTTTCTAGGGAGTTTTTCCTAGCCATCGTGCTTCTACACCTGCATTGCTTGCTGTTTGGGGTTTTAGGCTGGGTTTCTGTACAGCACTTTGAGATATCAGCTGATGTACGAAGGGCTATATAAATACATTTGATTTGATTTGACAGGCCACCCAATATATTTAAATAATAGTTTTAAGCATGTTATGAGGCTAAACAGTATTTGGTTACATTTAAAATGTCTACAAACATTAGAGTAAAACAAGCTTATATTTTAGGTTCTAAGCTCATAAAGGCATTTTTTTTTTATCATAGCGTACTGGTAGTCCCATAGTCATTGATGCATTTGGTGCACCGGAAATATAAAACTCCTCTCAATGACCTCTCCTGCCACCTAGGGCCCAATACCAAAACAGCTCCAATCAGCGGCTTAGGTAGAGTTCATACATATCCAATCGTTTCAGCTCCCTGGGCAGACCATTGAGATCTACACTATAAATACATATGAGAAGGATCAGTAATATAAGGGTTTGGAAACTTGGTTCAGCTGGGGGGAGGGAGATTTACAACATTCCCACAGGTCCTTGCTTGTCAAACGGGGAGGGGGAGATGGTATGGAATCAAAAGGGGTAGGGGGAAGTAGTGGCTAAGACTGAGCTAGTCTGGTAGTGACCTCCATCTAAGCTACTGTACAGACACCGGTCCACGAGAGAGCGGGAAGTGAAGTGGTAGCCAAGGCCTGCTATATTTAGCCACCTCCCACGCTGGCCAAACCACATACCAATGACAACAGACACTGACACCCATCCAGTCACTCACCCATCCCAGCCAGCCACCGATCCCCACCCCCTCCCCCTCTTTCCCACCCACACCCGCAACATCTTCAGAGCTGGGGAGCGCAAGGACCCGTCTAGGCCGCACTACCCAGTCTGACCTCCTCGCCCCACGCTTTCCTAGCTTCCGTAAGGATATAGACATATCTTGAGATCCCCCTAAAGGGACCTACACACAGGTAAGGTGTCATAACCATAGGGCCACTTCTTAGGTGTTGTGCCTATATGTTTTGCTGTGTGATTGTACAGGGTGACATTGATGTTTCAAGTCAAGCTTGTTGGGGACACTCAATAGACCGCTGGGACAGAGCTTCCCTCCGCACTATTGTCAATTTAACAAGTTCTTTGCATCCCAATGTCTTGCTAATATGTAAGGTCCATCTGATCCCCCTAAGATTTAATAGAGCCTGGCATTATGTCAATGACCAACCTGGACTCAGGGGTAGACGTAACATAGTAAATGTAAATCTGTCTCCCACCATTTAGTATATATTACATATGTATTAATTTGTGGATGGCCATCATCCATTTCATGTGATATGATATGTTACGAATTACAATTCGTATGATATGTTCCCAATTGCAATTTGTACAATATGTTGCTAATTTGCAATGCGTATGCTATGTTTCGAATTAGTTGTGGCTAACATTAGCTAGGTGGCTAACTTAGGGTTAAGGTTAGGAGTTAGGTTAAAGGGTTAGGGTTAGCTAACCTGCTAAGTACTGTAGTTGCAAAGTAGCTAAAAAGTAGTAAGTAGTTGTAAAGTTGCTAATTAAATTTGTTCGTGATGAGATTCGAACACTCAACCTTTGGGTTGCTAGACATTGAGTCTATGAGACCAGGCTGGAATGACTTACTCTATGTTGATTAATTTAATTATGTATGACAATGTACAGCAATTTCACATTATTTCTTAGTTCTCCATACATCTTTTGTTGGTGCTATTCCCTTAACATTTTTACATTTACAACAGAGAATGAATGAACATTGAGAATTCTTTGGAAGTGAATTTACTTCTTGGAGCTGACACTAAAGCTATGAATGAACATGTGAGCATGCTTTAATCGACTGGTCAGATAGCTATGAATGGCTCTAAGGCCAAATTAGTGGACAAGATCATTTTTTAGTTGTTTTACTTTACTTATGAGTACCTATTCATAAAATACTGTACATGCAAGTATATATATTCATTCAGATTTGAATAAAAACAAGATGGTGCATACAGTGTTTCCCAACTCTGGTCCTCGAGTACCCTCAACAGCACACATTTCTGTTGTAGCCCCAGACATAAAATGACTGATTCAACTTGTCAAGGGGTTGATAATTAGCTGACAAGTAGAATCAGGTTTGCTTGTCTGGGGCCACAACCAAAATATGTACTGTTTGGGGTACTCGAGGACCAGAATTGGGAAATTGCAGTAGGCTATAGCTTGACTTGGGCAAAATGTGTATTTCGCTGTGGACTGTTGCTCGCCCCATCTTCTCAACTGTCACATCTGTTTGTTGTGTCCTGTCCTGTACCCCTGTCCATTTTCGACCAACATGGGTAATTCCAAGCATATCGATTCTTGTTCTACCGTGGTTCGCTCCTGCCATGTCTGATGAGTATGTGCTCAGCTTTTAACGGCCCAAGGTTATTTAAAGGGATGCCAAGGTTATTTAAAGTGATGCCAAGGTTATTTAAAGGGATGTGCTAACGTTGCCCTTTTAGCGCCTCCAATAAATGCAACCGGCCCCGGCGCGTGTTTGTGCGTGGCAGGGGGAGTGTAATGTTAGCAGATCAATAGCATGCTGCACAGTGTTGCCTCCTTTGGGGTGATGTTAAGCTAGCTGTCATTGAACGAGGTGTGCCGTAACATGCTGTCCCTTGTGATATTGTGTTTCCCCAGCGGCAGCAATGTCACAGTTCTCTACCATGACAACCAATGAGAGGAAGCTACAAGCAGCAGCCATCTGTAGGGAGATACAAGGTCCTGAAGGTACCCCTCTCACTCTCTAAAATAAATGTAACTGCAGTCATAGTATACATACTGCACAGACATAAATACACTCACGTGAGTGCCTGTGAACAAACACAAACGCGTACGTACGTACACACACACACACCAAAGGAGGCTGCTGGGAGGCGCTATAGGAGGACAGGCTCATTGTAATGGCTGGAATAGAATAAATAGAACAGTATCAAACATATGGAAACCACATATGCCATTCCATTAATTCCAGAGCTCCCACCACCAGCCTCCTCTGACACACAAACTTAATACTCTCACTTTGTAGCGGTGTATTATCTAGTTCGCCACCATCTAAGGCCCTGTATATAAATAAGAATTTTATTTGCTCAAAGTAACTAATCTCTTTGTCGTTGTCCTTTGAACAAGCTATTTCTGGGCGTGGACAACTGCATGGCTTGTCGCGGTAGGGAGGGAGGGATGGGGGGGGCCTGAGGGTCACTGACAGCTGAAGCATATTCTGGCAGGCTAGATTGCTTTTGGCTGATTTGATAGGCCTATGACACCTCCATGATCAGCATGCATTAGGTATTAATCGCAAACAAGGGGGCCAACATGAGAGGCTGGCTGACACGAGAAAATGATTCATCATTACTCATATTGACAGTATACACTATATCAAAGTATTTCAAACATTAGGAACACCTCAATTTGTCGGGTTATAGACACTATAAGGTGTTCGAAAGTCTTCCAATGGGATGCTGGCCCATGTTGACTCCAATACTTCCCACAGTTGTGTCAAGTTGGCTGAATGTCTTTTGGGTGGTGGACCATAGTTGATACACACAGGACACTGTTGAGTGTGAAAAACCCAGCAGCGTTGCAGTTCTTGACACAAACCGGTGTGCCTGGTACCTACTGTACTACCATATCCCGCTCAAAAGCACTTCAATCTTTTGTCTTGGCCATTCACCCTCTGAATGGCACACATACACAGTCCATGTCTCAATTGTCTCAATACTTAAACATCCTTCTTTATCCTGTCTCCTCCCCTTCATCTACACTGATAGAAGTGGATTTAACAAGGGTCATCAATAAGGGATCATAGCTTGCTCAATGTAATGTTTTGTATACTCAGTGTATACTAAGTCAGTGAGGTGGGTATTGGGAATGTGTAAAATGTGTTTTATATTGAAAGGTAATCAGTAGAATGTAATTAGCAAAATGTGCATATTGTCAGTATAATGAGAAACTGCTTTGACAGAATATGCATAATAGGGTCATTTAAAAGTAAGGGCGTATGGGACACTAGCTCAGCCAAACGCAGATAAACCGACAACTACACATAATAAGTGCATATACATGTGGAGGTACAGTATGACACGATACACACACACCAGAACCCCCCCCCCCCCCCCCTACACACACACACACACACACATACACACACACTTTCTCATAGCTGTTGTGTCTCTTCCAGATGCAGAGATGGACCTGGGGAAGAAGATGAGTGTCCCTAAGGATGTGATGCTGGAGGAGCTGTCTCTGGCCTCCAACAGGGGCTCCCTCCTCTTTGAAAAGCGCAAGAGGCGCTCCGAGAAATACACCTTCGAGAACATCCAGAATGTAACCAACACACAGATCAATGTAAGCAACACAAACCACTTGCATGTGCACCCTTGAATGTGAACACTAACTACAATAGTGTACTACAAGGACAATCAAAACACTGGAACAAAGTTGCTGTTTCAACAAGAACATTTTAAGGGAAACTGAGCGATGAGGGTGATGACAGTTGCCATTTGTTTTGGTACTTTATGTGATTGTGATGAGAGACGCAAATAAGGCTCATCAAAGTTTCCATTAAACGGTTCAATCAGACCATTATCAATAAGCATTTTCTACATTATCAGTAACTTATCAGCTGTTGAACTGTAGGAGACTGTTCTGCACGGCTAGTACATCTAGTGATTTATTCTCCCCAATCCTAAAGCAGCGTATGGTCCTAAAGAAAGCAAATTGAGGAACACAATACCTAATTTCCTAATAAAATGCACAGGCACTTGAAATGCATTGCAGACTGCAGCCCTACTGCTGCTCAAGACTTGAACCCGTTCCAGAAACAACCCCTTGACCCTACCTCCTAGGCACTTGTATAGAGTACAGTAGATCTATAGTAGCTCTGCCCTTTGATAGTCTAGGTGGATTTGCTATCGTATATTGCCACATGAAGATTTTAATGAGGTCATAGAGGATAGGGGGCAGGACATAGGGGTTGTTTCTGGACAAGGCCTTGGACTTGCATAATAGGTGTGATATTCTTCCAACGGGCATACGTCAAAGTCCTGTTTACATGCTTTGTGTTTGGATGGGCAGTGTACGAAGTCATCGTCTTCGCAGCAATATAGGCTACACAGGCCCTAGTAAGCTACTAGACTACTTAGGCCGCATAGGGACATTTCCCATATAGCTTTTAAAACAGAAAGTCCAAATGCCAAGGGTCTAATAATCTGTTACTTTGCATTTAGTAATTGTTGTATCTAGCTCAGCTGGAGAAGAACGCACATCTGCACGGTTTCACATTGTACATCGCTCTGATGTTTTCTAACATGTGCCACTCATTCTGACAACCCATTCATACGTAAAGCAGCACACTGTTGTAAACCATAACGTACAGTACGACGTACCATACACAACAGTAATGTCATGCAGTACACTTCCTCTGGTAGTTGCTTGAGCCTTTGGAATGTACACACACAGTCATACCTGTTAAACTCTGAGTGTTGTTTTGGGCCCTGGACCGGGCCTCCGGAGCTTAAGAAAGTGACATATCATTTGAAAGCTAAAGCACTTGTCTTTTTGAAAATTGAGCTCAAATCTTACTGCTGGTGATGTCATAAGAATGCCCCCCATGAGCTATGGTCATATTCATAGACTATGCAATTTAGGTCAAGTCACCAAAAGTGCAAAAATGTCGTATGTGTGGAAAGGGCACACCCTGGTAGTCATCGTAATGCAATGCATTTCTTTTTTGATCCACATTTAATATGACGTTACCTCAAATGCATCCGTTGATCCATCGTTTCCTATGACAAAAATGACTGGGAAAATAAGTTTGAGGGTTTCCTCAACTGTCTGTCTGTTATTTACAACAGCAAAAAATAATAACTGAAAAGTCCCGATCACCTGATGTCAGGCTTGAGGTGAGGTATTACCCAAACCAGATGCATCTGGTTTCAACTGTTTAAAAAAAATGGCTGTGTTCCTATGGGAATTTGCAAATGTGTAGAGTGCCACCATCAGGTAAAAGATATGACAATGTTTTTCTGAACGGTAATTGGTGACATATTTTACTTAAAATCTAGACTTTAAATTCTCTTATTCCCCAACATGGGGACAATTTGAAACCAAAACCCCCCCCCCAAAATATTTATTTTATTTAGCTTTTCTTTGCCTGCTGTTTCTATGGCTCTGTAATAGTCACATTGTTGCTGTACACCTGTAATAGAATGCCACAGTTATTACGTTTCTATCAGTACTAAGCATGTGTCCGTAGGACATTTCAAAATGTTCAATTGTTTTTAAATGTATCTAATGAAGTCGCTTAGAAAATGCCACCAGAGGGCGTCATAGTTTGACAGGTTGTTTGGAATATATTTACAATATATTTGAATATGATGAAATTCTTTAAAAAATAATATCTCCCCCCAGTTTGTTTACCTTTGGGGGCAAAGGGGAACTGCTATTTCAAGTGTCGACATTCCCTGAGGAAGTCCTGGCATAAATCATTCCAAATATCACTGGGAAGATGAAAGTTACACACTGTGGACCACAGCACAGGATATTCAAGCATGAGAAAACAATGCTCTTTATATTACTGGCTCTGCATAAGACACTCACTGACCTTTCAATTCCCCCCACCCTCTCCTCTTTCTGTCCCTCTCGCTCTCCCTCACTCTTTCTCTCCATCTCTTTGACCCCTGCTCTAAACTGTATTTCTCCTTCCCTCCCTCTCCCCTTAGAATGGTGTAACTCTTCAAACGGAGAGTCAAGAAACCAAAGAAAACAGCTTAAGAGTGGAGCAGTTGTCTAAAACGCCCCAGAACATGCCTGACCTGAGCACAGCCCCTAACCCAGACAACATCGCACCAGGTTGGTGCTGCAACTGTGAAATAACCTCTGCTCTAAACTCATGACCCCATGACCCTTATGACTCAGTAGCCTGGAGGTCAGTGGAGTCATTAGCATGATATATAAGCGTGAGCTATCTCCGGGTGAGCCATTGACGTTGGAGTCAGCCTTGATCATTTGAAAATGTATGTTGTATCACCTGAATCGCACACAGAATAAAAAGCCTTGGTCCAAATTAAAAGTAGCGCAGCCTGGCCTGGCCTGATAGCAAGCCTAATTTAGAATGAGACTTATATCCAGTCAAGAAACTAACCCTAGCCCCTTACTGCCTAGACAGGATTTTACTTGTATTAAGTTATATAGTCATAGCTCAACCTTGCCCTCTGATAGGCTAGGTAGGACTTTGTTTACTAGGAGCGCTTTCTCCATTATTCACACATGGTGCTGTATATGTATGACCCAGCTGGATATAACAAACAATGTAATGCTTTGCTAAGGCTTCATAGGGGAAAGCATTTTATCCTTGTATGGAATCTTCTGGCTCAAGGGCATGAGCCATCTTTCTTCTTCTCCTCCTCCTTGTTCTCCCTCTCCCTCTTATTCTCTTTCAATGGATCCCCCCTAACTTTCTGTATCTATCCCTCATTCTCACTCTCTCTTTCCCCTCTTACCCTCCCTCTCTTTTTACTGGCGACCATGGGCATAGTTTGATAACAGTCCAGATTCCCCACAGGAAATGTATAGAGTATTTCCTGTGTCCACTGCTCGCTGTCCCCTGATACCATCAGGGAGAGACTGGCTCTCAGATATTGCTCGCACTCCCGATCCAGCACCGTCAACATAATATGGACACCAGTTTAGCCGATGAGCACATGGAGACAGTACGTGTTGCTATTTCGGGAACTTACGACTACGCCACCACCTTGATAGGGAGTCTGAGGAAAAGTCAGTGGATACAGCATGGAAAATTTTGGTTGGACCTTGTGTGCAATTGACCAATAATGTAAAAAATCATAACAGTCACAAAGACGTACCGGACCAAATTTGAACCTATCATAGAGTTTGGATAGCACAGTACAGTGAGTGGAGCTCAATACAGTACTGAACTCTACTATGTTCTGCTGTATTGTACTTCACGGTACTTCACTGTGTTTTGCTGTGTTGCGCTGTGATGTTAAAACTTGTGAAACATGAGGAGAATGATATTCATATCCATAATTATGCATTTCTGTGCAGTACAGATCAGGGACCCATGATGTAATTCCGTTACTGGGTGTAAATCAACTTAACTGTAGATCCATTTTAAAAAATGTAGTTCAAAGTCAAGGTGCCATGTCATAACAGACACCCCAATCTTTTTGTAGATATTTTTTATATATTCATTCGGAGCAGATATTTAAGAGTTTTTTTTGGTTTGCATCAGTACAGTTCTTCCACTACATTCGTTTTTGTACATTTTTCAGTGGACATTTTTAAAAGTAGTCCTTGTGCATGGAGTTGTATGATTTGTTAAACTTTTAAATCAATGGTTTCTGTTTGGCATATATTATAATGTATTTTTTAAAGATTTTTTTTTACCTGAGTCAAAGCGTAATTCTGTTACTAACCAAGCTTTGGGGCAACCATGTCACTTATACACAAATCCTCCTCTTATCTCCCCCAACCCCCAGTGTTTCCTGAAGTGTGGCAGTCACAGTACATTTCCCACAACACATTGGAGCAACTAAATGCGCAACCATGCACGTGAGCACTGTATGTGGCTGGTGTAAATCTCTTGTGGTGTGCGTTTTGTGAAAAACAGCAGAACTCCCCAGAGGGGCCAATGTTTGGTCATTCCCATTTCCTTCTCGAGCAACCATCAATTCAGGAAGAGGGATTGTTCATAATAAGAGGGTTGGACATGACAGCGCAACACCCCACGTTATGTAACACCTGCTTGCAAGCTGCCCCTGGCGAAGAACACCCGTTTTGAAGGATAGTTCTTTGGATAGGCCTTCCCTGTCACCCTTACACCACACAGTAAGAAGTCCTTCATGTTGGTTCACTGTGGAACTTGACCATATTTTCCTCTGGATGCAACACAGGGAGGACCCGTGCAGTGCTTCATGGGGTTTATATTGAGCTTTGTGTTAAGAAAAAATCAGGTTGGTAGTATAATATATCTGGCCTGATGGATGCCTCAAAGGTCATTGTGAATCATTTCTAATAGTCTATTACATTATTTTGCTGTTAAGCAGTTTCTCACTAATTATCTTTCTCCCTCAACCCCTCTTTTTCACTCACTCTACTTCTTGAACCACAAGCTGTACCAAAGAAAGGTTATGTGGAATCCCAGGGCCCTTTCACCAGATTCTCTCTCCCTCTCTTTCGCCCAGGTTATGGTGGCCCTCTGAAAGAAATGGAACCAGAGAAGTTCAACAGAACATGCCTCCCGAAGTCCTACCACTCCCCCTGGGACCAGGCCATCTACCACCACGATCCCTCCCTGGCCGATAGCCTCGTCACCTGCCTGCAAGAGCCTGAGGCCAAGCCAGAAGGACCAGGGTACAAGAGCTTCAACAGGTATAGCCGATGATGGACCCGGACCACACCTTGGTTGAAATAGTACTTGCGCATCGTGTAACACTCCTGACTTCGGAAAACATATGTCAACATGTGATTTTGTAATGAGCGTAACATACTCTATGTCGAAGTGTACTAAAATGTCAACTTGATTTTACCATTTGTAGTAGATGAAAGGAGTCCACTGACATGCTTTCCTTTATCTGGGTCACAACATAGTCAACAGACACACCATGCATTATCATTTCAACAGAACATGTCCTCCAGACAGTGGCTCATACCTTTGATGGGATGAGCCAATCTGTCACTTCCCTCTGCATTGTTAGTGGTGCAAGGTTAACATTAACATTGTCAATCCTCTATCTATCTCCAGGGTGGCTACTCCGTTCAGAGGCTTCGGAGGCAAGTCCACCAGACCGGCCCCAATGTCCAAGGTCCCCGAGGTGGAACACAACCCCATGCCGGAGCTGTACCCCGAGCTCCAGGCGGAGCCGGCAGTGCAGAGGCCCACATTCAACAGGGTGGCCTGTGGCTGGGCGGGGACCAGCGCCCCACTCATCCTTCCCACAGTGCCGCTGGTTCCCATGCTTATCCCGGAGTCCGATGACCTTTGAAACTCTGGCTGCTGCTGTGTGTCCCGAGACGTTTCCTGGTTTGCTACCCACAAGTCCTTTTTGGTGGGTTAGGGTCAGAGTGAAGGAAGGAGGTCTTTTGGTTTTCCGCTTAGGGCAAGTTAGCTACGTCTTTGTGGTGAAAACACATGTTTCTCTGATTAACTGGTTGGCCCATGCCCAAGGTATTCTGCCCATCTTCAAACTGCACTTAAAATAAGTCAACCACACTTGCCAGAGTTACTAAATACAGTATAAGAGCTGTACATACATTGATGTGTATGAGTGAAATTGTATTTGCCTGATGACATTTGATTATTGGTATTAGTTGTTTTTTGAGGTAAATAAAATGATGTAAAGCATAATGCTGTTATTTCAGTTTTCCTGTAATGATTTTATGCTTGCATTGCTGCTTTTCCTGCTTCATTAGTCCCTTTCCTTGTGTTTGAGTGACACAAATTGCTTTAACATATTCACAGAGAAACGCTTCAATAACTGTTCAGCAGTGAGTGTCTGCACTTGATCTACAGTGAAGGATCCATTGCCGCATGACATTGCACCTGTGTTCTCTTCTATGTAGTCTTCCATCACCACTCACATCCTATGTCAGTCTACGTTACAGTTTTATAACACACCTCAAGGTTACACTGCCCGAGCTGACATATCAAATCTGCTTCCCCGAGGCGAGCGAGATGACGCGCCTCACCTTTTTGCGACAATGCGGCCACTCGCATCATATCAGCCAGTCTCCTACCCACTCCTCTCTGTCGCTACGTCTTTCAGTTATCCCACTCAAAATAATATAGGGTATTCGTGAACAGGATGTGACCATTGTTGGGAGTACTCAGATTACTTTTTTTGTGATAACGAGTTCGTTTTTTAATTTAGGTTATCAGTTACTTAATTACTTTTTCAAATAAGCAAGTCGTTATTTTTACAAAAATTATTTCCTTTTTTTTGTTGGCGCAAATAAAGTCCCTCACTGTACGTTCGCCGCAGTTTCTGTTTCTTCCTGCTCCTGCACGAACAAGTATTATTCTATTTACAGTTTTTGACAATTGCTTACACATGATTTCTGAAACTAGGGCTCCTTTTCTCTAGACTCTACATACAAAACCCCAAAACACACACACAACATGCAAAACATCACACACCTCTTGCAAAACCGAACAGTTAATTCAAAACTATTTTAACTCTTTTCAAAATGGTGTTTTTGCATCAAAACTCTACACACAAACCATCACATGATTAGCTCTTATACACGTCAACTACACACTGATGTGACAAATGTAAAAGACTACTAATCTTGTGTCTTTTGCATGTTCAGTGTGCAGTGGAGTCTACGGCAGTTTGTCATAGCACTCACACGTACATGTGTGTGCACAAATACATACAGTATGTATGCATCTTCAATATATATTTACACTATAAACAGAAATGCAAGGGGGTGAAAATAACATTTCTTTCTTTCTCAAAACATTGTATTTTCATCCAGATTTCAGGATGAACAGTAACAGACAGAACAAATACAGTGGAAAATAAACAAATAAGCTTGTTACTGTAAAGATAAAAAAATTAGGGTGCATCCTGTCTCCTATTTGGGTCTGGCCACAGCACCTCATCAACATCACAAGCAATGTTCTCTTTAGCTCAACAGGGGGGGGGGGGAAGTCTGGAGTGGCGTATCCTGCCCTGGCATACACACTCGTCTATGTCAACACAGGCCTCCTCCATCGCTTGGAGAAGGGGTATGCGTTGGTGGGGTTGGCGACCGTGTACCTTCAACGCCACGCCGAAAATAACTCTTCTATTAGGTTTAGAAATGGAGAATATGTTGTCAGGTTGAGCATCAAAACTTTCGTTTGGACTGCTCTGGCCCATTCCTCTGGTCATTGGGAATGAGGATATTATGCAGGGTGTCAAGGAAGGTGATAATGTGGGCAGAATTGTAAGGATGTAAAGTGGCATGATGAAGGACACCGTTCTGACTAATGGCTGCACACATTGTGATAAATCCAAGATGGCGTAGATGGATTAGCAGTAAAGCGTCTTTGTCTTCGTCTTGTCGTGTCCTGAGTATATATATTTTTATATCTTTTTTCTTCGCATATATTACAAAAATATTTTTTCTTAACCTCAACTTCAACATACTCTCCTGCAACCCGCTTCACCCAATGTGGTATGGATCTACTATTTTCTTTACTTTAGAACCGGAACCCCCAACAGAGGCTAGCCAGCTAACGAGCTAGTAGTCAGCTAGCCACTGCTAGCGGTCATCAGCTAACCTTTAGCCCGGACAACTCCTGCAAACCTTTTCACCTGGATCATCGCAGTTAGCTAGCTGCTATCTGAGTGGCTACTCCTGGCTCTGTCCCGAAGCAAGCACCAATTAGCCTGGAGCAAGCCTATGCTAGCTGAAGAGGTCCATCAGCCACTCCTTGGGCTACAATACCTATTTTGCCAACTGGCCTGGACCCCTTTTACTGCCAATATGGAGCCCCGCCGATACTTCACGACTGGACTACCGACGTAATCTGCTCGAAGCGGTTTATCAACAGGCTCCTCCGTCGCGATGTGCCCTGAATGCCCTTCTGCTAGCCGTGGCCCGCTAGCTGTCTAGAGCATATCGGACTGTTAGCTGAAGAGGTCCATCAGCCAATTTCTTTGGCTACTATATCTATTTTGTCAATTGGCCTGGACCCTTTTACTACACTGAGCCCTGCTGATCCGTCACGACTGATCTGCCGACGTAGCCGCACGATGGGGCTACAACAGACTTCTTCCGTCGCGACGTCCCTCTAAGGCCCTTCTGCTAGCCTGTTGGTTAGTGATTATTGTCATATTTCACTGTAGAGCCTCCAGCCCTGCTCAATATGCCTTAGCTAACCCTTTTGTTCCACCCAAGCCTCCACCATTTCTCCTTCACCCAATTCTGAAAGAGCTGCAAAATCTGGACCCCTACAAATCTGCCGGGCTACACAATCTGGACTCTCTCTTTCTAAAATGATCCGCAGAAATTGTTGCAACCCCTATTACTAGCCTGTTCAACCTCTCTTTCGTATCGTCTGAGATCCCCAAAGATTGGAAAGCTTCCACGGTCATCCCACTCTTCAAAGGAGGAGACACTCTAGACCAAAACTGCTACAGACCTATATCTATCCTACCCTGCCTTTCTAAGGTCTTCGAAAGCCAAGTTAACAAAAAGATCACTGACCATTTCGAATCCCACTGTCGTGACGTTGTATTAGTCAATGTGACGACTGTTGCTCATCGAATGATAAAATGTTTCTAATTGCGTGATTAACTGAATCAAGCAATTATTAACTCATTAACCTGGTGCACCTTGGGAAAATTTGTTGATTGAGTTTCTATTTCCCAAATTAAATCAAAGAATATCAGAATATCGATTTTACAAGAGCCGCTAATGAATCAGTTACCTCTACAGTCTCGTTCTGAACGTTGCATAATCCGGGAGTCTGCACGGACCCGGGTCTCACCAATGAGTTCGTACCACACCAATCTTAGTTGAATATTTATTTACTAGAAATCTAAAATTATGATTAAAGATACACATACACAAAAACACATTCTAGGCTATTGATTAGAACTTAGTATAACGGGCCAACACGCTATAGCGCGTGTTACCCAAAATGGGGATTTAAAAGAGAGAGAAAAAGAGAAAGTACACGAGAGAAATATACATTTGGGTGAATTTGGCAGCTATGCTTATTCTAACCCTAGCCTTGCCCCAAACTGCCGCTCTTATGGTTCAGAATATAATGATATAATTACGTGGGGAAGGTCTCTGTGGATTCTCCGCTCAGACCGTTCAGGCTGACGCACTTCTCCGGCGCAACTCTCTGGTTGTCCTCACGATGTCAGTGTCCTTTTGGCTTAGGAGTCTGTTCCCTCGCCCTTGTTCTGAAAGGGCTCTTCTGAGGACAGACAGCTCTGTAGCTCAGAACTCACAGCGTAGGAATGAAACAGTGTAGATACCATGATTCGATGGGGAGTGGAGGCTAGGTGGTTCGACTTGAATTCACCCGCTTAGACACAGCTACTCATCCGTAGCTTGGATAGAAAAATATTTATTTGTCTTCAAACTTGTGTTGCGTTTTGGGTTTGTTGACTTTATTAGACCTCGGCTGCAGCTTGGGTCACTTAGTCTGATCTGTTAATTCTTAACTCACAGGTTTTATACCCTCGGGTCAGAAGTGGGCGTAACCGCCTTTAGGGCAATTCTCTGGGCGTACCAAGTTAAGGGCAAGGTCTAGATTTGACTCAAATCCAATTTTAGACAACTAACTTCACATTTAATCTTTACCAAAGCATTCTCTTTCATTTGGACATTTTCCACACAACGTACAATGTATAAACATCAAACATATACTAGGAAAACTCTTAACGTTACAATGTTTTCGTAATAACGTCATCTATTCATCTTTAATAACAAAACAAAAATGACATACATTTTCATATTCCATCTATCGTCATGACCACCATTGTGGCTGACGGAAACCATTGTTCCAAAGTCCCTTTATTGCATGTTTAATGTTCTGAGGGTGGTTCTCCATATTGAGGGGACACAGGAATGTTGTGTGGCCTAAGATTTACCAGGGGCGTGAGGGGTCATAAAACCCTCACATCTTCAGACCCCTAGATCTCTCCTCCTCTGTTGGGGTTGGGAGATAATGTGTAGGGTTGTGGTCTCCTGTAACCTGACCCGATCAGGACAGTCATGACACCACCCTACCTTCTCCACAATGCAAACTGGTTTCCGAGCTGGTCATGGGTGCACCTCAGCCACGCTCAAGGACATAAATGATATCATAACCGCCATCGATAAGAGACAATACTGTGCAGCTGTATTCATCAATCTGGCCAAGGCTTTTGACTCTGTCAATCAACACATTCTAATCGGCAGACTCAACAGCCTTGGTTTCTCAAATGACTGCCTCGCCTGGTTCACCAACTACTTCTCAGACAGAGTTCAGTGTGTCAAATCGGAGGGCCTGTTGTCCGGACCTCTGGCAGTCTCTATGGGGGTGCAACAGTGCAACTGTATACATCAATGATGTCGCTCTTGCTGCTGGTGATTCTCTGATCCACCTCTACGCAGATGACACCATTCTGCATACTTCTGGTCCTTCTTTGGACACTGTGTTAACTAACCTCCAGATGAGCTTCAATGTCATACAACTCTCCTTCCGTGGCCTTCAACTGCTCTTAAATGCAGGTAAAACTATATGCATGCTATTCAACCGATTGCTGCCCACACCTTCCCGCCCGTCCAGCATCACTACTCTGGACGGTTCTGACTTAGAATATGTGGACAACTACAAATACCTAGGTCTCTGGTTAGACTGTAAACTCTCCTTCCAGACTCACATTAAGCATCTCCAATCCAAAATTAAATCTAGAATCAGCTTCCTATTTTGCAACAAATCATCCTTCACTCATGCTGCCAAACAAACCTCGTAAAACTGACTATCCTGCCGATCCTTGACTTCGGCGATGTCATTTACAAAATAGCCTCCAACACTACTCAGCAAATTGGATGCAGTCTATCACAGTGCCATCTGTTTTGTCACCAAAGCCCCATATACTACCCACCACTGCGACCTGTATACTCTCGTTGGCTGGCCCTCGCTTCATATTCGTCGCCAAACCCACTGTCTCCAGCACATCTATAAATCGTTGCTAGGTAAAGCCCTGTCTTATCTCAGCTCACTGGTCACCATAGCAGCAGCCACCCATAGCAAGCGCTCCAGGAGGTATATTTCACTGGTCACGCCCCAAAGACAATTCCTTCTTTGGCCGCCTTTTCTTCTAGCTCACTGCTGCCAATGACTGGAACAAATTGCAAAAATCACTGAAGCTGGAGACTCATATCTCCGTCACTAACTTTAAGCACCAGCTATCAGAACAGTTCACAGATCACTGCACCTGTACATAGCCCATCCAACTACCTCATCCCCAACTGTTATTTAATTATTGTTTTTGCTCCTTTGCACCCCAGTATCTCTACTTGCACATTCATCTTCTGCACATCTATCACTCCAGTGTTTAATTGCTAAATTGTAATTATTTCGCCGCTATGGCCTATTTATTGCCTTTACCTCCCTTTATCTTACCTCATTTGCAAACACTGTATATAGACTTTTTCTATTGTGTTATTGACTGTGTTTGTTTATTCCATGTGTAACTCTGTGTTGTTGTTTGTGTCGCACTGCTTTGCTTTATCTTGGCCAGGTTGCAGTTGTAAATGAGAACTTGTTCTCAACTAGCCTACTTGGTTAACTAAAGGTGAAATAAATAAAAAATATGTTGCCACCACACTGTCCAGGGACGTTGACGATGGCGCGGTGTCCTATGAGGTTTCTTCCCCTTCGACTTGTTTTGGCTAGTTTAAAGCTGACCTCATCAACATAGAGAAAATCATGATGCTGTGCAGAAGCATCTAGTTCCATAACTCTCTGAAACAGACAAGACAAAACATTATTGTATATCAGTATGAATAGACATAGAGCAGTCAACATGTAGCACAATACACTGGAATACAGTACCAATGACAGGATAGTATAGCTTACTTGTACATATTCATAGCGCAGTTGTTTCACTCTTTCAGATTTTTGCTCAAATAGTACTCTGTAGAGCTGCTTCATACGAATCTGATGGCTTTTCAGGAGACGGCTAAGTGTGGATAAACTCACCCTATTTATGTTACTGAATGGTGTGTTGCAGTGATGATGAGGTGTTGCAGTTGTCGTGAACATATGCTGTTGTTTAAAATGACCATATTCACCATGTGTTATTCCTGCTCTGCTCTTCCTCCATTGAAGGGTCGTCTAGCAATTCTGCAAAAACATGATGTGAATGGTTAGGGTGCAAGATTTCTTTCAGTATGAAATTACATGTTACTGTAGAGCTGTAAGTACAGTAGCATGGTATAGAGGGTAGGTTAACTTACCTGTTCTCATTTTAAAAATGTCCGGATGACACTTGCTGCAGTGTAGCAGCTCAAGTTAGGCCTCCCTGAAACTCAGACCTCATGGTCAAACAAAGTGGCCCACATTTGTGATTGTTCTCCTTCCTTCTCTTTCTTGTCCCACTCCACGTCCTCATCCTCTTCCCCGTCCTCCTCCTTGTCCTCTCCCTCATCCTCCTCCTTGTCCTCATCCTCCTCCTCGTCCCCCTCTTACTTTCACTCCTCTTCCTCTAACTCTCTCTCTAAAATTGGCCTACATTGTTGTCCAAACCAAGAAAGACAATTTATAGTGCTCAAGCTCTGATTACTAAGTGAAGAAATGAGCTATAAGTGTTTTCACACGTGAGCACTGGGTGTAGGTAATCGGTAAAGGAGTGTGGCATTTTGAATGGGAGTGTTTTCCAAACGAAACACAAGACCTGTTAGTTTTGAATGATGTGTTGAATGTAGAGAACTGTGTTTAGTGTTTAGCAAAAAGTGTTTTACAATTGCAAACTGAGTGTAAAGCAGATAATGTGCCTGCAGTTTTGCAGACTTGGTCTGAAGATTAGGCACATGAGTTCATGGTTTCACTGAGTGTGCATCAAGTACTGTAATACCAACATTTTTAAGCAGACCCCGATGGTGCCTGTGTCCAAGAACACTAAGGTAACCTGCCTAAATGACTACCGACCCGTAGCACTGACGTCTGTAGCCATGAAGTGCTTCGAATGGCTGGTCATGGCTCACATCAGCACCATTATCCCAGAAACCCTAGACCCACTCCAATTTCCGTACCGCCCCAACAGATCCACAGATGATGCAATCTCTATTGCACTCCACACTGCCCTTTCCCACCTGGACAAAAGGAACACCTATATGAGAATGCTATTCATTGACTACAGCTCAGCGTTCAACACCATAGTGCCCTCAAAGCTCATCAATAAGCTAAGGACCCTGGGACTAAACACCTCCCTCTGCAACTGGATCCTGGACTTCCTGAGGGGCCACCTCCAGGTGGTAAGGGTAGGTAACAACACATCCGCCACACTGATCCTCAACACAGGGGCTTAACAGTCCCCTCCTGTACTCCTTGTTCACTCATGACTGCACGGCCAGGCACGACTCCAACACCATCATTAAGTTTGCCGATGACACAACAGTGGTAGGCCTGATCACTAACAACGACAAGACAGACAGCTTATAGAGAGGAGGTCAGAGACCTTGTTTTGTGGCCGTGTGGTGCCAGGACAACAACCTCTCCCTCAACGTGATCAAGACAAAGGAGATGATTGTGGACTACAGGAAAAAGAGGACCGAGCATGCCCCCATTCTCATCGACGGGGCTGTAGTGGAGCAGCTTGAGAGCTTGAAGTTCCTTGGTGTCTACATCACCAACAAACTAACATGGTCCAAGCACACCAAGACTGTCGGGAAGAGGGTACGACAAAACCTATTCCCCCTCAGGAGACTGAAAAGATTTAGCATGGGTCCCCAGATCCTCAAAAGTTTCTACAGCTGCACCATCGAGGCAGTTAACCCACTGTTCCTAGGCCGTCATTTAAAATAAGAATTTGTTCTTAACTGACTTGACTAGTTAAATAAAAGGTCAAATAAAATGTAGAAATGATTTTTTAAATCCTGACTGGTTGCATACTACTCGGCCTTCGACCGCAAGGCACTACAGAGGGTAGTGCGAACGGCCCAGTACATCACTGGGGCCAAGCTTCCTGCCATCCAGGACCTCTGTACCTGGTCAGAGGAAGGCCCTAAAAATTGTCAAAGACTCCAGCCACCCTAGTCATAGACTGTTCTTTCTGCTACCGCAGGTGCCAAGTATAGGTCCAAGAGGCTTCTAAACAGCTTCTACCCCCAAGCCATAAGACTCCTGAACACCTAAACAAATGGCTACCTAGACTATTTGCATCCCTCCCTCTTTTACACCGCTGCTACTCTCTGTTGTTATCATCTATGCATATTCACTTTAATAACTCTACCTACATGTACATATTACCTCTACTAACCGGTGCCCCCGCACATTGACTCTGTATCGGTACCCCCCTGTATATAGTTTCACTATTGTACATTTACTGCTGCTCTTTAATTACTTGTTGCTTTTATTTCTTATTCTAATCCATATTTTTTGGTTAGGGGCTCATGAGTAAGCATGTCACTGTTAGGTTTACACCTGCTGTATTCGACGCATGTGACTAATAACATTTGATTTGAAGTACAACTTTTAGTTCGTAAGCGATTGTAAATCACGAACTGTGCATACTATGCTTCAACTGCAGTTCTTACTTTCGCCACTAGGGTAGTTGATTTCTTGGGGGTCTGTACTCCCCAAGTTGCTGACGTGCTTACAAGTTATCTAGCAGTTCCCAGCTGTTAGCAGTTTATACTGGCGATAAAAACAGATGATTGCCATAATTTAAAGTCCTTACTGAATGATTTAATGAAACAAATCAAACATTAAAACACAGTTATAGAAGGTAAAGTAAAAATCCAAGCTATTGAATCTGTCATTACTTGAGTTAATATCACTTGAGTTATAGATTAGGCTATGCAAGCCACTCAAAGGATAATGTGCACCCTCTATTGGGCATAAGAAT
This sequence comes from Oncorhynchus kisutch, assembly GCF_002021735.2. NCBI lineage: Eukaryota > Metazoa > Chordata > Actinopteri > Salmoniformes > Salmonidae > Oncorhynchus > Oncorhynchus kisutch. Next base: position 24,167,887 of record NC_034189.2, on the reverse strand, counting down.
GAGCAACACGCGCAAGGCATCTTCAGAGGGATTTCTGTTTTTGGTAATGCAAAAGTAATGTAACAAGTTACTTTCCACAGTAACAACTAACATTCAATGGAAGTAACATTGCAACGAGTTACTTTAAAAAGTAACTGTCCCCAACACTGGAAGTGACTTACTGGTGTGGTGAGTCTTCCTGCCACTTTTATGTTGGAAAGTGTGTTGAGCACTTTGGAAAGTATACTACATAAATACAAAATATTACATAGTTGCATTTTTTCGCTTAAGTTGTTTCTAGTACATATAGCTATCACTGGATGTATACCAACAGCGATTCAAACTCAGTGATAAAAATGACACATTCACTGTGACATATTTTTCCAGGTACTTTAAAAAAATCCTTCTTATCTACAAAATTTCACAAACAACTTCAATCAAATTCAAAGTGAGATTCTTTCAGTTTCATGAATAATAATTACCATGTGGAGTCATTCTTTTTAAACTTTTTTTCTCCATTGCCTATCAAGCATGGCTTCAAGCACTCCATGAAAGCAAGGAAAGTATAGCACACATGATATGGCGATGTACTGGAAAAAAAGAACACCCGTATGTAAAAGACAGCTTTTGTTTTAGCTGCCCATCATCACAAGAGCAGTGTGTGGTAGGTCAGAGACCATGTGGTGTGAATTTACTGTCTTGTCACTGGTGGATATGAAAAATGGGGCCTCAGCAAGCGCCAGCTTTCGGAGACTGTTTTTGGTCCTTGTTCTCTCCTTACATTTGGCTATAAAATCTACTGAACAGCTGAGAATATAGTCAGAACATAAATACTGGATGAACACCTGGATGAATAACAGATGAATTATTTCAGCCGTACTTCATTTCTTAAGATGAAAGGAACAATGCACATCAGCTACCACAAAGTGAGAACTTTGGAATGTGTTGTGTTTTATGAGCCACATGCCAAAGGTCCATCATGTAAATCGGATGGACAATAAAGCTTTATGAATTTGAATACTAGACAGACGCTGCAAACCCACTCCCTATTGCTCCATAACGACTTGGGCCCAGTGGCTGCATGCATTCCTAGCCTCTGTTTTGCACTCTTCGGAATGCACTGGAACACATGAACCCCGCCTTTAGCTGTCTTATTGATTTTCTCTCCATCAGTCTCCTTCGCGCTCGGTGTACACCCAGCATCCCAGCACGTCAGCATTGCCAAGACTGTTACGCTATATCCAGCCTGTTTATCAAGAACGGCCTGGACTCTCTTTGAACTTCGATTGTGCACAGTATCAAAACTCAGAAAGGAAATATTATTGGCTGGTGGTGGGGTTAGGGGGGGGGGGTCATTCAGTCTTTAATCTCCACCAGTTTCCCCCAGGGGTGTATTATTTGGCACGGGATGGCACAGTGGGAGGTGGGCTGAGTAAATCGAAGGGCTTTGGTTGGTAGACCAAGACGTCCAAGGAACGTATTGGTCTGCTGCACGAGCAGGTCCTAGACGAGCCCTTCCCAATCACTGTACACACTGTGCTCTAGGAGTACTGTAGCTGAGAAGATATTCAGCAACTCTTGGCAAGGCAAAGGAAGTTCAAAAATAACTATTTCATTGTACAAACCGCCACGTTTCTGGGTGTACTGTAAAATCTAACAAACACCCGACCGATAGACATCTAGGGACAATTACACATGTTCTCTGGGGCATTGCAGATAAAACGAGAGCACTTTTGCCTTTCAATCATGTGATTGACTGTGATTGTAGAATGCAGGACAAGCATACACAACAATCACAATTCTTGTTGGCTTTTGTAACTTCATAACTACTACATAAACATGACAAAGGTGTTTTTCTTGGTGTTGCTGTACTTCAAAAGTGTTTCATATCATGTTACCCTGCCATTTGAATGTATATAGCACTCTCAATGTCTTGCGAAGCTACTGACATTTGGTGCTGTTGCTACTGCAGCTAGACGGTTTGTGTCATGGAAAAGTGCATCAGTCCCCAGAGAATCCTTCTGCACACACAGCAACAAAAGCCAATGTTTGAGGCAGAGTCTGACACACAGACAGGCTCAAAAAGGGTGAGACTTATCTCCAAAATGGGTTCCTCTAGCATGTCAATGTCTCATGGAAAGAGCTAGCCTGAAACACAGCAATATCAGTGTGGATTCCAGGCTACTAGTAGGATATTGTATAGGCTAAACTGCAAGGTATCACAAGCACAGCTAGAGGGAGGTGTTTTGAAAGCGAACGCTTTACATTTGCTCTCATAGGCACCTGTTTCTGTCTGAGAATTTGTTTCATCAGAGGACCAAGGGACATATTTGGGTTTGACTGGGAATATTTTATACCCCTTTCCTAACTATACAGACAATGATCTCGAAAATATAACGTTGGATTTGGGATAAATAGTCAGTGATATTTGACCTCCACACATAAATAAATAATTGATATCCAACCATTGGGATTGTGTGGTGACCATGTGTTTTCATACTCTATGGGTTGGTTTCCCAGGCCCAGAGAAAGCATAAGTTGTACTTTAACAAAAAGAGAATCTCCATTAAGTGATTTTTGGTACAGGAGCAGGCCTAATCTGCCTTGGAAACAGGTCCTTTCTTCAGTATATAGTCTACATTATTATTGTTATTATTATTCTTATTAACAATACTGCCGATATGTAGATAATATAGTGTACTGTAAATTTACTGTACTATAGACTTCGGCCCGGTGCTTATAAATTGACACAGCTGGTGGTCTATCTCGTAGCGGGTGCTAATCCCAGCGTGATGCTCAAAAATACAAGTGAAGAAAATATCCCGAGGTCAATGGGTTGGTATAGGGTTACTAATGAGGTGGGGTGAAAGGGTGAGAGGGAATAGGCTTCACGGGTGGTATAACTCAAAATGTCATAAAAGGCAGACCTAAATTTGACTGTCAATACGTGTTTGACCAATCATAGTAGTCGTTTTTTTGGGAGAGATGTCATGGGGTCAAACAGTGATCGACAGGATGACACGTATCAAAGCTTCAGTCCCCCATCATTAATGATTAGCTTACTACAAACAAAATAAACACAAAGATAGATGAGGGAGGGAGGGAGGGGGAATAAAAGAGAAAACAAATCCAAAACTGGTAGGAGCGGAAGTAGGAAGAAGAGGAAGCTTGGTCGGTAAGGAAAAACAAAACATATGGATGAAAATAAATGGCTTTGGCAAGACCTTAGCCCCAAGCACACATCAAAATTGACCTAAAAAATCTTAGTCTCCATTGAAAATGTGTGGTTTGAATTGAAGAGGGCAGTCCATAAGCACAGACGAAGGAAATCAAGGATCCGGAAGGTTTCTGTACGGAGAAATGGTCTAAGATCCCTCCCAATGTGTTGTCCAAATAATTTTGAAAAAGGCTGAGATTTGTTTTTATTACTTGTTAACAAAATCTCTTTCTCTGAGCAATTGTATTAGTATAACATAATATAACATACACATTCTTTTGAGCATACATTATAGCTCAATGTTTGAATTATTTATTTTATACAGTCATTTTTGCTCATTTTTATCAAGGGTGTCAATAATTTCAGACCCCACTGTATATTAACCTCTCATTGGTTAATGGCCTGCAAATAGTGATGGACTTACTAGCGACTGACATGCTTTCTAGGTAAACAAACGTATGGCTTGGAATTAAGACAACAGCTTTCCCCTTGGACAATCGAACACCCTTTCCTGGTTCAAGAGCAGAAATCTGAGGATTAAACAAATCCTGTGGAATTCCAGGAGCTTTTGTCCATACAAAGCAACATGAATGGGAATGAGAAACCGCCCCCCCATTTCTGAAGACGTCTCAGTGGAAAGAATAATAAATGTATCTTATCCATGATGGCGGAGGCCATTCGTTTCCTTAACAGACAGTACTGAGGAGACGGCATCACTTCCACGACTAGTGCCGGAGCCCGGGCTGCCACGGATACAGCAAACACAGCAGCAAAATATATCACAGTCACCCTTTGGCTGCGAGCCAAAGTTAACATGGTCAATTGCCCATTTTTATTGCTCACGTCATCCCCTTTACTCCCCTCCCTGCAGCAGTTAACAGCTAACGGCAGCGGTGCAAGTCGATGGTGAGAGAGTAGGCGAATAATGTGAATCTGTGCTTTTTCTAAAAAGGCAGATAAAGATGTTGGAGATGAATGATTTAAGTAAATGCATATAGCTACTGTATGTCTACACTGTTCGCAGTTGTCCCTGATGACTTAACACTTGTTATCAAGATACTTCACCTGCACCAGCAGTTTGATTTCATACTGCTGTCATGCTACATGCAAATTCATGGTAATGCATGTTGAACTGATATACATTCCACTATGTTAAGCAATATCTATGCCTACCTTGTTCTTGCTTATTAAAGATACACTACGGGATCTTAAGCACAACTAATTCGTATATCACATGAAATGGATGACATGGTACACAATTGGATGACATAGTACACAAACAACGGGACTCGTTTCGGCTCATGAGCTCGCCCTTTCAAAACTACTGGCTCAAATTAGACAAAAGTTTGAGTGCCTCAAGATCCTCAACACACTTGGACTACTTGTCCTGTGCATGATATGATACATTCATACTAGAGGTCGACCGATTATGATTTTTCAACGCCGATACAGATTATTGGAGGACCAAAAAAAGCCGATACTGGTTAATCGGACGATTTTTTAAATGTATTTATTTGTAATAATGACAATTACAACAAGACTGAATGAACACTTTTATTTTAACTTAATATAATAAATCAATAAAATCAATTTGGCCTCAAATAAATCATGAAACATGTTCAGTTTGGTTTAAATAATGCAAAAACAAAGTGCTGGAGAAGAAACTAAAAGTGCAATATGTGCCATGTAAAAAAGCTAACGTTTAAGTTCCTTGCTCAGAACATGAGAATATATGAAAGCTGGTGCTTTCTTTTAACATATGTCTTCAATATTCACAGGTAAGAAGTTTTAGGTTGTAGTTTAGGTTGTAGACTATTTATCTCTATACCATTTGTATTTCATAGACCTTTGACTATTGGATGTTCTTATAGGCACTATACTATTGCCGGTGTAACAGTATAGCTTCCGTCCCTCTCCTCGCCCCTACCTGGGCTCGAACCAGGGACACATCGACAACAGCCACCCTCGAAGCAGCGTTACCCATCGCTCCACAAAAGCCGCGGCCCTTGCAGAGCAAGGGGAATAACTACTCCAAGTCTCAGAGCGAGTGACGTTTGAAACGCTATTAGCGTGCACCCCGCTAACTAGCTAGCCATTTCACATCGGTTACACCAGCCATTAGGCTGATAGGCTTGAAGTCATAAACAGCGCTGTGCTTGCGAAGAGCTGCTGGCAAAATGCACGAAAGTGCAGTTTGAAAGAATAGTTTCCGTCCCTCTCCTCGCCCCAGGAACACATCGACAACAGTCACATTTGAAGCATCGTTACCCATCGCTCCACAAAAGCCGCGGCCCTCAAGGGCCGAGGGTGACTGTTGTCTATGTGTTCCTGGGGCGAGGAGAGGGACGGAAGCTATACTTCAAGGTCTAAGAGTGAGTGACGTCACCGATTGAAACGCTATTAGCGCACACCCAGCTAACTAGCTAGCCATTTCACATAGGTTAAACCAGCCTAATCTGGGAGTTGATAGGCTTGAAGTCATAAACAGCGCAATGCTTGAAGCACAGCGAAGAGCTGCTGGCAAATGCACGAAAGTGCAGTTTGAATGAATGCTTATGAGCCTGCTGCTGCCTACCACCGCTCAGTCAGACTGCTCTATCAAATATCAAATCATAGACTTAATTATAACATAATAACACACAGAAATACGAGCCTTAGGTCATTAATATGGTATCCAGAAACTATAATTTCGAAAACAAAACATTTATTCTTTCAGTGAAATACGGAACCGTTCCGTATTTTATCTAACGGGTGGCATCCTTAAGTCTAAATATTCCTGTTACATTGCACAACCTTCAATGTTATGTCATAATTACGTAAAATTCTGGCAAATTAGTTCGCAACGAGCCAGGCGGCCCAAACTGTTGCATATACCCTGAATCTGCGTGTAATGAATGCAAAAGAAGTGACACAATTTCCCTAGTTTAATATTGCCTGCTAACCTGGATTTCTTTCAATGAAATATGCAGGTTTAACAAATATTTACTTCTGTGTATTGATTTTAAGAAAGGCATTGATGTTTATGGTTAGGTACATTCGTGCAACGATTGATTCAATTAACAAGCCCCCGCATCGATTATACTCAAACGCAGAACAGGCTAGATAAACTAGTAATATCATCAACCATCAACTAGTGATTATGTTAAGATTGATTGTTTTTATAAGATACGTTTAATGCTAGTCTCCTCGTGGAATGCAATGTAATCGGCCATGATCGGTGTCCAAAAATGCCGATTACCGAATGTTATGAAAACTTGAAATCGGCCCTAATAAAATCGGCCATTCCGATTAATCGGTCAACCTCTAATTCATACATCCAAATTATGTTAGTTGACGTATCAATGTGTTCCAGGGACAAAACCAGTGAAGAGAACGCACAATTCCCCCCCCCCAAAAATGTATCTATTATTATTTTCTATGAGAAAGCTGACACGTGGTTTTGTTTCAAAACCATCATCATTACCAGATTATAATTCCTGGATAAATATAGGTCTAGCAGTTTCCCAGTCAATAGCCGCATTACCTCCCATGGCCTCGATTGTGGTAATGAACCATCTCTAATCTCTCTCTTATGTAACTAGGGGTATTCACATTGTATGTAGCTGCTAGTTAGTGGTAATTCAATAATGGCACTACCCATAGTGTTTTAGAGGAAAGAACATGTTCTGATGCTTTGGTTTTGACATTGGTGGGTACATTGTGAATAAGAAGGGCGTTTTGGAGAATACGTTCGGAGTCCTGTCATGAATTAGTTTGGTCGATGTCAATCATGAGTACAAACAGCCAATGGTCTCTGGATGGCTCCTTGGTGAATGGGCAGAGCTGGTTAACCGGGTTGATACAGACACACCCTCACACACAGATGTACTGTACACACATTACTACAGTACATGTCCCATTAGCAGCATCTGCATTTTCTGTGAGTCCCGGAAATCCCACAAAGGGGCACTTCTGTGTTTGCTAACTAGGCAGAGGTTGGAGAAGGAGTGCACCTCAATGTGATGGCTATTTTCCTAAAACCTGACAGTAAACTCATGGAGATGTATATTTTATTGTAGCTGTTATACTTTGTACCTATAATCACATGTACAGTAGATAGGAGAGTCAAGTAATATCATTTGAAAAGCAAAATGCATTCTCCAGTCAATAGGTTTAGTAGGCCACAACATCTGGTTTATATGCCACAGCATCAACAGCCTGTTTTACGTCTTTTCATGTACGTTTTAACAGTTCTGAAAAGAGCAAGCCCAACAACGTGGCCCTGTTTTTTAACGCCAGCGGTTGTCCCCGTTTCCAAACAAAGTCTGCCCAATAATAGAAACAAGTATGGGATTGAAAAGCCAGAAAGTGATGCTGAAAATATCCCAGCTGTCCATCAAATGGCTGCATTTGGGGTGAAACAGCATTTAGCCGCATGGTGACCAGCCCAACTAATCCAAAAATAAACATGAGCTGATTTCTCTCCACCAAGGGGATTGGTCAATATGTTTGTTAGGCACATTGGGTCATGCTAACCTAAATGGCTAGCTGTGAGAGAAACATCAACAGTTCAAACTAAGTGAATGAAAACATAGCATTTGGATCTGAGAGGTGTCAGATGTCATTTTCCTGATAACTCCAAATGATTGAATGCAGCTTATTGCTTTTATCTATAGTGTTGGGAAATGTGGGAAAATGGCTTGGGTTGGTGGGTGCCAGAGGAGATGGGTTTGTCATTTGAGCCTCTGGGCAAGGCACTGTGTTCAGCAAATCACTAGCTGTTGACTGGGGGATTTTCTCAAGGTGAGAAGTCAGGGCAAGCAGAGGCAGAAATTCTCAGCGGGCCATTTACTATGTACTGTACAGTCAGTGTCTCCTTGCAGAGCTGGCAAAGTCTAAGTAATTCATTTTCTATTAAAATGCTATTCACAACCCAGCCAAAACAGGGTAGTGTTGACTATCAGTGGCTTGGTTTGCTGTTGAATTTGCAGTCAATACCTGTTTGGTCTCTAATTCGGAAAGCTATACTTTGCATGGGTGGGTTGTGTGTGTGGGTAGAAAAACTCACTCATTTGGAGCTTAACAAACTTGAAAAGTATGTAAATGCAAATAAAATTGGCTGCTTTCAAGGCAGTTTAATGCCTATCCTCATTGTTATGAAATATGGCATAGATCTAATGAAAAGGCTCCTGAAATTCTATCAACACATCTACTGTGCTACACATAGAGACCACGCATTGTTACTCTCCCTTCCGGGATGGCTATAAGGCCCTCACTTCAGCAAATCAGGCCACACCTTCATCTGCTCCTCCCCGCCTATAGGCAGATACTTATGCATAAAGCAACCGTGGTAAGGACTGTCCAATGTTGGTCTGACCAATAGAAATCTATACTTCAAGACTGTTTTGATCACGTGGACTGGGAAATGTTCCCGGGTCACCTCTGAGAATAGTATCGATGTATACACATACTCGGTGACTGGGTTTATCAGGAAGTGCATAGAAGATGTTGTTACTCCCGTGACGATTAGAACTTATGCAAACCAAAAACTGTGGATAGATGGCAGCATTTGCGCAAAAACTGAATTTATGTACAAACAGACCAGCTATGACCTCCATAAGGCAATCAAAGAGGCAAAACATCAGTACAGGGACAAAGTGGAGTCGCAATTCAATGGCTCAGACACGAGACGCATGTGGCAGGGACTCCACATAATCATGGATTGTAAAGGGAAAGCCAGCCATGTCGCGAACACTGATGCCTCGCTCCCGGACAAGCTAAAACACCTGTTCTCCTTCAAGAAAAACAACACGTGGACCCCAGCCGCTCATGGCGACCCGATCTCTGTGGCCCACGTGAGTAAAACATTCAAGTATGTTAACCCTCGCAAGCCTGCCCGGACCAGACAGCATTCCAAGTCACATCCTCAGAGCATGTGCAGACCAGCTGGCTTAAGTGTTTACTGACATATTCAATTTCTCCCTATCCCAGTCTGTTAGAAGCTAGTTAAGGATCATATCACCTCGACGTTACCTGACACCCTAGACCCACTACAATTTGCATACTGCCCCAACAGACGACACAATCGCCATGGCTCTGCACACTGCCCTATCCCACCTGGATAAGAGTAACGGTGCTGTTAATGGGAGTGCAATGGAGCAAAGGTGCTCTGTACAGGTATACCCCTATCTGTGCACATGCCTGACTGTCTGCAATGCCAATGACCCAGAGCTGGAAATGAGACGCCGTTGATTCCCGGGAGTCATTTACGTTAGGTATAAATCGGACAATGACCCGTCAATGCACGAGCTGCAACTATACAGTAATATTCGGGCAGACTCAGTGTTACAGAGCGATGCTGACGCATCCCAAATCTGTGGATTCAACTGCTGATATACAAGCTGCCACAAGGTCAAAAAACAACTTTTGGAAGTTGCTTCTAAACTTTGAAAGAAGTCAAGGACTAGCCTACGCCCAAGGTGAGAATGTCCAACGTTGGGAAGAGAGCATCAAAAAGAAAATAGGCTCAGTATATATGCAATGCACCCCACTGATACCAAAAACACTTTTTTGTTCATCTTTTCCTGTAAGCACAGAAACATTCCTAGCCTATTGAGTGACTGGTATCAAGTTATTGTCAAATCAAACATGTTTCTAGTTTGAATGCACTTCCGTGTTTGTTGTTGAAATGCACCACTGTATTTCTAACTCTGTTTTCCTATGGACTTCTTCAGGTGTTTTGTATCAAATGAAAGCATTGATAGTGATCATCCCTTTGAAGAATTCCTCCCACCCAGTGAGAGGGGGTATCGTCCACTCCCACGCTGCAAAAGGCCAGTGTCCTTTGCATGGTTTTGAATTGGTGATTGTAGATAAGGGCTCAGTGGCGTGGGCTCTTAGCTCACATTGCTTAAAATGATTAACACACTGCTAAACTTGTTCCCTGGTCTGAGAGGAAGCACTATGTGTCCCCCAGGGAAACGTTGGCTGAGGGACAAGACATTGTCTCATCTATGGCTCACAAGTATTTCCGGGGGAAAGCCTGGGCCACTCAGATACGCTGTGGCCCCCTTTAATCGCACAGCCAAATCAAATCAATTGATCGCCACGTCCCGATTTCCTTAACCACTCTTTGCCATTGGACAGCTTTGTTTGAAAGACAATGTCTATCAAGCACGAGCTTGTGAGACCTTTGGCCCACCTGAAAATAATTAGCCCATATTGGATTGTACAACCAATTGTATCTAGAGTGGGATCTTCACTGCATTAAAGTGGATTAATAGAACCTAATAATAGAACCAAAGCAGCAAAAATGACATTGCATCTCTTTAAATTGTCCCAAATTCAGGTAGCTGATAACACTCATAACACTTCAGGAACTTCAAGATTATCAACAAAAATGAATTGCACCCTAAAAAAAACTGTTAAGCAGTATATGGAAGCCATTCAAAGAGCTTCCGAATCTGTGAATTAAGAAGAAACAGATGGTGGGAAGCTGTGGTTAGATAAACTTTGCAAGTCTGTGGCCGTTTATAAAAAGAGTGCCTAAATGTATTTTTCCTGTGTAATGACATAATAAAGCCACAGCCAAATTGTGTTTCTGAGTGACAATCATGTAGTACTCGTGTTTGGTCAACAATTCAAAGAATGAACCGTAAAAGTTGTATTTGATTTTAATTACGAGAGCTTTAAATGACCTCACGGTTTGTCTCTGGGATGGATGTGACCTTGTTTAACCTCTCTTTCTCCAAGCGCCATGGGTTAAGGAGTTACATTTTCTATTTCCATAAAGGAAATGAGAATGGCATCAACACAGAGGAACTTCTAACAGACGTGCACACATGCCCTCTCACACACAAAATAGAGACACACAGACAGACTGTAACAATCTTCTTCATCTGATGAGGAGAATGAAAGATCGGACCAAAATGCAGCATCGTAAGTGTCCATTTTAATGAAATATAACTGAACACTGAATACAAAATAACCAAAGTGAACCAATGAAAATTGAAACAGTTCTGTACGGTGAAACAGACACAGAAAACAACTACCCACAAACCATAGTGGGAAAACAGGCTGCCTAAGTATGGTTCTCAATCAGAGACAACGATTGACAGCAGCCTCTGATTGGGAACCATACCAGGCCAAACATAGAACTATAACACATAGAATGCCCACCCCAACTCACGCCCTGACCAAACTAAAATAGAGACATAAAAAAGGAACTAAGGTCAGGACGTGACACAGACACATCTGCATAATGTGAACAAGCACTGTTAAAGGCTACTAGTAAAATACAGAAGTGTGGCAAAGTAACCTATACTAAAGAATATAATACAATAATAGAATGCACAATACTTGCACTAAAAAAAAATGCTTGTATTCCATTGCTTCCTTTATATAACAGGATTGGGCAGATGGTGTTTGGGTAACAGGAGTCCTATATCACATTGTTGTACAACTGATTTCAGTTCTTCATAATCGTCAAGCAGTGTTGTAGGCCTAATAGTTGCCACATTGCTGGCGTCTGTAGGCTGTGTGTAGCTTATAAGCAGTAGGCTATCAGTCTGTATAAATAATATAAAAATGCATATGACTCTTTTCCACACCTGAAACCAGTATGGTAACCGACTTGAAACCACATTAGTAAAGGCATATCCCAGTGGGCATACAATGTGATGAAGACATATTTTTCTGGTTAAAATTTGGTCGAGACGCCTTATAACCAGATCACAACCAGATTAAGACGTATTTTTCATGACACCAATTAATAGACACCAGCCTACATAAAACATGTGCATAGTGTTTGTGGGCCATGCACCCAGTGGATGTAAGACACTATATAACCATTATAATGATTAAAATGTGAGTGTTTTTTTTCAGCAGGGTTTGCATGACTCAGTTTAGCACAGTTGGCAAACAACAGCTGGCAGAGTGCACCAAAGTGGGTAAGGGTCTCAAGGCATATGGTACCCACTGAACACGGTGTGCTCAGGCCTATTCCGTTTGAGACTCGGCACAACATGAGTCATTTAGCAGACACTCTTATCCAGAGTGACTTACAGTTAGTGCATTCATCTTACGATAGCTAGGTGGGACAACACCATATCACAGTCACAATTGTCCTCAATAAAGTAGCTATCAACAAAGTCAGAGCTAGTAAGTGGGAAAAAGTGTGAGTTAATTCACGAAAGGAAAAACATATATATATACAGTTGAAATCAGTAGTTTACATACACTTAGGTTGGAGTCATTAAAACTCGACCTCAGAAAAAAAATGTAGACCCCCACACGCCTGGTTCATCTATGGGAGCAATTTCCAAACACCTGAAAGTACCACATTCATCTGCACAAACAATAGTACGCAAGTATAAACACCATGGGACCACACAGCCGTCATACCGCTCAGGAAGGAGACACGTTCTGTCTCCGAGAGATGAACGTACTTTGGTGCAATACCAGAACCGCAGAAAAGGACCTTGTGAAGAAGCTGGAGGAAACAGGTACAAAAGTATCTATATCCACAGTAAAACGAGTCCTATATATCGACATAACCTGAAAGGCTGCTCAGCAAGGAAGAAGCCACTGCTCCAAAACCGCCATAAAAAAGCCAGACTACAGTTTGCAACTGCACATGGGGACAAAGATCGTACTTGTTGGAGAAATGTCCTCTGGTCTGATGAAACAAAAATAGAACTGTTTGGCCATAATGACCATCGTTATGTTTGGAGGGAAAGGGTCAGGCTTGCAAGCCAAAGAACACCATCCCAACCGTGAAGCATGGGGGTGGCAGCATCATGTTGTGGGGGTGCTTTGCTGCAGGAGGGACTAGTGCACTTCACAGAATAGGTGGCATCATGAGGAAGTAAAATTATGTGGATATATTGAAGCAACATCTCAAGACATCAGTCAGAAAGTTAAAGCTTGGTCGCAAATGACCCCAAGCATACTTCCAAAGTTGTGGCAAAGTAACTTAAGGACAACAAAGTCAATGTATTGGAGTGGCCATCACAAAGCCCTGACCTCAATCCTATAGAAAATGTGTGGGCAGAACTGAAAAAGCGTGTGCGAGCAAGGAGGCCTACAAACCTGACTCAGTTATATCAGCTCTGTCAGGAGGAATGGGCCAAAATTCACCCAACTTATTGTGGGAAGCTTGTGGAAGGCTACCCGAAACATTTGACCAGAGTTAAACAATGTAAAGGCAATGCTACCAAATACTAATTGAGTGTATGTAAACTTCTGAACCACTGGGAATGTGATGAAATAAATAAAAGCTGAAATAAATCCTTCTCTCTCCTATTATTCTGACATTTCAAATTTTTTAAATAAAGTAGTGATCCTAACTAACCTAAGACAGGGAATTTGTACTCTGATCAAATGTCAGGAATGGTGAAAACAGAGTTAAAATGTATTTGGCTAAGGTGTATGTAAACTTCCGACTTCAACTGTATATATATTTAGCTGTTGTAGCCATTTGTTGTAGCTAGCTAGCTTTTTGATATAGGTTTAGTTAATGACAGTAAATGTGTGTATGTGTGTGTATTCTGTGTGTGTGTGTGTGTGTGTGTGTGTGTGTGTGTGTGTGTGTGTGTGTGTGTGTGTGTGTGTGTGTGTGTGTGTGTGTGTGTGTGTGTTTGTGTGTGTGAGGGAGAGGTAGGAAGAAAGAGAGATGATCACAATAACTTTAGAAAACATTGTTATGTCAACATTGTGTGTGAGAGAGGGATGGTTGGTAAATACACAAATATGAACCATTGATTTTGTGTGTGTGTGTGTGTGTGTGTGTGTACCCCAATTTGGATGTGAAGATTTCTTGATTCCCTCTTCAAGAGGCCTCTTGTATTTTTGTGTATTTTGTATTTTCAGATACTACGCCTGCTCCCCCTCAACACTCATTCTAACTTCACACCTTTCAACTGCCTTTTTCCATTCATGATTCTCTTTTGTTGCAGGAATCTTCTATCATGGATGGAAGGATGGAACAAAGGGAAGAAGTACAGAAGTTATTCATCCTGCTGACAAAGTAATGTAAATAGACAGCAAAACATAGAAAGAGAGCCTATCTGTCTGCCTGTCTCTGTCTGTCTGCCAGATTGCTGAGGGGCAACATAGTCACTGTACTTGCTAGACTAAGTGAAAACTTTAGGTAATGGCTAATCATGATCCATCTCCATCTTTACAGTTCCTAAAACATGTCAATGACCTGATGCATGGCCTCTACAGCAGTTCTTGGCCACCCTCTCAGTTATTAGTGACCTATTCTATTCCTATTCTAATATACGTTTGTAAAGGAAATAAAATCGTATTTTTTTTTGCCACCCTTCTGTCCTGATTCAACAGACACCTCCCCTGGTGGGTCATGTACATTTTCTCCCATTTCTCTCTTATTCATTCTCCCTGTCGCTCACTAAAACTCACACACACACGTGCACAGTTACAGAGAACAGAAAGAGATTTGACAATTACACCCCTTTCTAACAATGTTTGTTGCCGCAATGATATGAAAGACAACTTGTGAAAAATATAATATTTTATTGTATCTATATTTTCTCTTTAAACATAAAAATTATCATTATCAAACTAGGCTAATTTTGATATCCTCTTTCTTGTTTCAGATTGATGATAAATTAATTAATGTCCCACTTCAATATAAAGGTACAGAGGACAAAACATGCCATTGCTACCATTCCTCCATTCCATTGAAGTTGGTAAGTTAATGTGGGGTTGCGACCATTGACATGGACAGTGAGACATTTTTAGTAGAATCTGTTACAAATATTTGATTGTGCGTTACTGTTCTGTCATGTCCTGCATGTCCACATTATGCCAGTTGTTTATGTATTGCTTACTGTAAGTGTCATTGATTGGTTGATTTGTTGGTGGAGGAGAATACAAAGTATGTATATGAGCAAGTTGCTATTTTTTGAAGACATCTCTAAGCTATAACTGCCACAAACTTCTTTAACTAGTACCATGGAAATACTTTTAGTCAGCTAAGTCCAAAGTTTTGTCAGGAATGTCATTTTCTAGTTATTTTACAATCTCAAATTGATGAAGTTGTAATGTGCTGATTCGCTTCACTGCAGATCTGACCCATCACACCACTCTTCAAGAGGGCCACTATGCTTCAGATCGCCTTCTGTGCTCTGAGGTCCAGGATGAGGATCTACTCATTCTAATTAGTACAACAAAACAATTGGCTTTATATAGTCTCGTTATTGTTATTTTATTGTGATATTACTTGACTGTATTTTGTAAATATTTTCTTAAAACTGCATTGTTGGTTAAGGGCTTGTAAGTAAGTAAGCAGTTCACGGTAAGGTCTACACATGTTGTATTCAGCGCATGTGACAGATACATTTAGATTTTATTTGATGATATATATTCTGTCCCAGTCTCTCTATGCATGTAATGTCTTTGGGTGAATTATGAAACAATTACTGTATGCAAAATGGGGATGTAGATTTGTTTTTGCCATTGCTTTATCTATATCTAAATGTAAGAATATGTTGCAGATTTAAACTTGAATTGATGCCTATGGTAACAAATAGAAATGTAATTATCAATGTTTTCAATATCAAACTTTGTCCTCTGCAATACTTTTTACAGTACGTAATAAACTGTTACCAGGTCATGATGAGGTCTTAACTATGACCAGTGATTAATATAGCACATAATATAGTGGTAAAAATTATGACCAGCTGGTCATATGTTGGTCAGGAAAAAAAGTCACATTACATTTTTTATTGATTTTCAACCAGTTTGTGACCAGAACAAGACCTATTAAAAACACGTTAAACTAACATATTCTGAACCAGTGTTGCCTACTGGGTATTACCTGCTTGATTGACGGTGAAAAGTACCGTGAAACTCCTCCCTTCACTCGCAGGCAGTTGGGATTGCTTCCTATGCAAACGTGTCTCAGTAGAGTACAGCACAGTCGGTTGCAGTAAATACAGTGCTCCAGAGGCGGGGTTTGACCTCGCAGCTCTGAAAACATCACTAATCCAATATTTCAGGTGCGGAAGCCGACCATTGCTCAAACTGCAACAGAAACACACACGACTCTTAAAACCGGTATACTGCAAGTGAATGGGAGGGCTTGTGACAAAAACTGGAATTCTGATTGAAGAAAGAGTCCGTAACCGTAAAGACGATTACAGCTAAATTGTTACACGTGCTATTCTCTTAGTTATTTGGTTTAATTTATAACGCGACATCTAATAATTTTAACCACGCGCAACGACTGCTGGAATTGGGACACTAGGCTACGTCAATTTCCACTCTGGTTTCACTGAAACTCCAGCCGTTCCCAGTTCAAGAACTAACACAAAATACATTTTGAAGATCCTGCCGATTTCCTACCTTGGATTTACCTACTGCTGGAGATATTGGTCATTCTTTAAAAAGGTGAGTGTTAGTGTTCTTTTGGTTTAGGTTGGGTTGTTCTTCAAACTTTTCCCTGGTCATTTTCCTGTATCAATTGTGTTTTCAAAACAACTGGGAACCCGGAAAAAACGATGTCAAATCATGACGTCAATGGTCTTGAGTTCGGATCTCGGAGATCCTAGTTGTTTTGACTGTGGCAGAACGCGCATGAGGCGGAAATGTACCTGAAATACAGGTAAACTCATCTGAAACGTATGATATCGCCGATTAACAAAACAAAACCGTCAACAATATGGATTAGTGCGGTATCAGTAGTGCTTCTATAACTGCGTGAAATAAAAGCCTACATCTTATTTATATAAGAACCTATCCTAAATATTGTGAAAGTACCCGGCTTGGCAACAATATTTCATTATTGCACTTGGGACATTGTAGCAACATAACATATGAAAAAAGACTAGTCTAGCATGTCCCTTACCGGTTTACACTGACAACAATTCCGCAAAGTTTACTTAGGTTATTGAAATTGAGCCTCAAACTTAAGTCCCTCAGGCTATGCGATATTTTGTGAGCCTAGTCAAATTCCGCTACAAGTAGGCCAAAATACTGTTGTAATTGAAACCAATACATGTGACAGGTTATTAAAAATAATCATGCAGATCTACGCTCAAGCATTTCCATTAATTTGCACAAGTTGCATCAGACTGTCAGTTCAAGTAGGCCCGCAGTGTTTCCCAACTCCAGCCC